>NW_010210162.1:0-16008 GCF_000695765.1 Mesitornis unicolor
CCAGAGAGGTTGTGGAGTCTCCTCTGCAGTCATTCAAAACCCGCCTGGACACGGCTCTGTGTCACCTGGGTGATCCTGCTCTGGCAGGGGTTGGACTGGATGAGCTTTCAAGGTCCCTTCCAACTCCTGATGTTCTGTGACTCTGTGTTTTAAAATTGTACAAAATGAACATGCCACAGTATACTTTGACCGAATGAACTCTATTACTATCCACCTACTTTTGTAGATGGCTTGACATAAATGGATAGTAGCATGTATTAAATCTCCCTAAGTTAGCTTAAATTAGCCTTAAAGTGTAATTTCTAGATACAGTTTTATCTCCAGTAAGTTATCTCCAGTACCACAATACTAAAAGGTGACAGTAAGGTAAGAGTTGTCTATGTTTTCTGTGCTTAGAAACTGGTCTTGAGCTGCAAGCCAACTCTGTTTTGAGCTATATTCTTGTGTATCTTTAAGAGTTATTTCTGATCCTTAGAGTGTTTTCAAATGTTGATCAACTTGATGCTAGCAACAAAACATGCAGTGGTGTTTCTGCTTCATGCTGGGTGCCTGGTAAAGCTAACTGGTTTCTTGAGCAGGAATCCCATTGTCAGTGGTGCAAATGAAATTCTGTCCTGGCTTTCCTTTGTTATGGTATTTATGGGATTCGTTGCTGGACACTTGTTTTTGTTGTTTTAATATGGTTAGTAAATCTCATAAATGGTAGTACAACAGAAAGCAGGCATGGGAAGGTTTTAACTATGGCAGCGTTTAAGCTCATGATGTAGTTGGAATGAATAGCTTTTGCATTTGCACAACTTTACTACAAACCAATTTCATGCATATATAATTTGACTGTCTCTTCGCAGCTGGCTTTAACTTCTGATTTCATTTTTTGTAATGGCTGTTTCACAACATTTGGCTTGCAGGGCACGTGGGTAGAGTATATTTAATGCTGATAACAAGAAGTAAAGTAGTCTGAGGTTTTAAATAAGAGTGATGAATGCTTTCTTTTACAAAGGGAGACCTGGTGCAGGAGTCCTACATTAGAGTGAGAGAGAAATTTCTACCACAGGCTTGATGAGGTGCTCATCTTGTAAAGCCAAAATAGAGTTTTGAGAGTATAAAAAATAAAGCAGTGTTATATAGTTTACATAACTGCATCTAGTGAAAGTTAAGTTTTAATCTTTCCCAATCTGAAAATTGTCCCTAGCATTTAAAAAATCTAGTGAAGAGTAAGTGTTTAACTTGCTTGTCTCTGAAATTTTGAGTGGCTCCTTCAACTACTGGGTAAGTTTGTCTTTCAGATGTGCAGTAATGGCATGATATTTTCTAATGCTTTCCCTATGTTGTATGATACGATGGCGTTTTCTTTTGCCATTTAGTGAATCCTTGTAGCTGGAAGATCAGATGTTTGTTTCTGTATTATTTCAGCAAGATTCATGTTTAAACTGAGTAATGGGAGATATAATGAACATATAACATTGTTGTGAAGCAAGTACAGTGTGTTTGACTCGGTGTAACAGCTACCACATTATACTGAAACTGCTTTCCTAACTTGGGCCATGAAGTGTGTAGAAGGCTAAATCTACATAGAGAAGTAGATGATGCGGAGGATCTCAGACTTGTAACTTGTCTTTCTTCATTTTCTAGCTATGAATAGATGCGCCAAAGCTGTTGGTAAGCATGAGGAAAATCATGTGAACTCCAAAGAAAGAATCTTGGTGTCCTAGTTCAAATCTGAAACTCAGAAAGTTTCACCCATCTTCACAGCCACAGTCATCTTTGAGGGACTTTTTAGAAGGGCAGGTAGCAATAGAATGAGGGGGAATGGTCTTAAGCTGGAAGAGGGTAGATTTACACCTGGTATCAGGAAGAAATTCTTTACTGTGAGGGAGCTGAGGCTCTGGCACAGGTTGCCCAGGGAAGCTGTGGATGCCCCCTCCCTGGAGGTGTTCAAGGCCAGGTTGGACGGGGCTTTGAGCAACCTGGTCTGGTGGGAGGTGTCCCTGCCCATGGCAGGGGTTGGACTGGATGAGCTTTAAGGTGCCTTTCAAGTAAACGATTCTGTGATTCTGCAGTCTGTGGAGTTAGGCCAGGTGAGGTGACCATGTTTCAGGGGTTTGAATGGAGCTGCTCTGCTGAAGCTGCTCTGGTTTATGAGGATGGTTACATAGCAGTGGTGCAGATCTGGAATGCGTGTGTGATTGATGCAGTATGTGGGAATGCTGCTCCTTTCTCTGCCCCTCCTGCAGCTTTCTTCCTAATGAGGCTAGGCTGTTTTCCTCTTCTTTATGGGCTATCACACTTTTAAGATAACCCCTGGATGACAGGGTACAGGGTGACTAGCAGGAGAGGCCTCCAAGGTGAGCATCCAGAGAAATGCATTACTTGCTTACTTCTGTGGATCCAGCTTTACTTGCATAGAATCTCACCTGAAAGCAATGTCGGTAATGCAATACTTTGCCTGCCTATCATGTCCTTTTGTGTTTTCAGACCTTGCAATAAAGGTATTTTGTCGGCAAACAAATGCTGTCTTAAAAATGTCTTTGAATTTACTGTATTTCCATATGATCTACTATTAGGGGTGACATGTTCTGGGATTTTTGGGTCTATACCCTCACACTTTTGGTGTAAATGCCATTTATTTTGTATATGTAGTATGGATATGTATATGGATTTTGTTACCCAAATATATGCCCCAGGTGAACATGTTGCATAATGCTTTGCAATTAGAGCAGCAGTTCACAATAGTAGCATGTGTATTATCCAGTCTAAATTAGAAATGTGCGTTGGCTACAAATGAAATTAGTAATAGGAACCTGGGTAAACCACAGTGCTGGGAATATAATTCTCTTGTAAGTGTTTTTGTATGTTCAGTTGGAAAGATTATAATGGAGGATGATGCAGGGGGCCGGATATTCCAGTTAAAGTTCTCCTAATGTGTGTTTTTTCACTCTTCCCACTATTTTACAAATAGAAAGCAGTTTTCATTATTTATATACAGTGCCAGTGGGGCTCAGAAAAGAGGACTGTGAGGGCACTGTGATCTTGCTTCTGGTATCAATCAGATGTTCTCTAGGGAAGTGCAGAGGAACCTTGTAAGATTTGTGTAAGGCAACAAATTTTCTGCTCTCTTAATCCCCAGTGTTACCATCTGATGCGGGCAACTGGAGAAGAAAATGAGTAGATTAAATCCTTGAGGTTCTCTCTTGAAATATGCACACTTTAACATATCTATTCACAAATGCCCTTGGGTGTATGAGAAGGGGTGGTTGTAGGGCAGAGAGGTTCTCCTGCCCCTCTGCTCTGCCCTGGTGAGACCACATCTGGAATATTGTGTTCAGTTCTGGTTCCTCAGTTGAAGAAGGACAGGAACTGCTTGAAAGAGTCCAGCAGGGCTACAAAGATGATTAAGGGAGTGGAGCATCTCCCTTATGAGGAGCGGCTGAGGGAGCTGGGTCTCTTGAGCTTGGAGCAGAGGAGACTGAGGGGTGCCCTCATTCATGTTTATAAATTTGTAAAGGGTGAGTGTCAGGAGGAAGGAGCCAGGCTCTGCTCTGGAATGTCCAATGCCAGGACAAGGGGCAATGGGTACAAGCTGGAGCATAGGAGGTTCAACCTGAATATAAGGAGAAACTTCTTTACTGTGAAGGTGCCAGAGCATGGCCCAGGCTGCCCAGAGGGGCTGTGGAGTCTCCTTCTCTGGAGACACCCAAAGCCCTGGCCATGTTCCTGTGTGACCTGCTCTGGTGATCCTGCTCTGGCAGGGGTTGGACTGGGGGAGCTTTCCAGGTCCCTTCCAACTCCTGACACTTCTGTGACTCTGTGAAATGTGAGTCGCTGTTACTTAGTAGGTTGAGTCGCTGCTTTAGGGATAATAAATGGGGCACATGATAAAAACAGTAGATCATCTGTTTTTCAAAGGATAATGAAATAATATATATCAGTGTTTAGAGAGGTACAGTCTTTGTGCCTCTTACATTCACAACTCTTCATCTTTACTCATGAAAAAACATTATTACTGCTGCACAGTAAAACTAATTATGACTTTCGTAATCATCAGCCTCTGTTAGTCCTTCAGTATTCCAGCAGTTGCACGGAGTTCTGGAATAAACTGGAAATAAAAAGTGTGAGAGTTTTTTTTTATCATTTACATTTTGGTAAAGATAAACATCTTCTACATCAAAATGCTTACCCTAATGCTATGAAATATGACACTTGTCACACCACCTTGAACTGGTAAAACTGCAGCTAACACTTGATAAAGATTGAATTAGAACCATCTGGATTCTAAAAGGAGGACAGGAAAAATGAAAACCACTTTTCCAAACATATAGCCAGGGAGGGAGCTAAGTAATCTTGAAGCTGTTTAAAAGTATAAAAAGTGAAACAGCCTTCTCAGTTTCTTGTGTAGTCTGTTTACTGTGTTGTATTGGTGGTTTTTTTCAATTTATTTTTTTTTTTTTAAATCCTGACTTGTCACATCCTGTGCATACGAGAAGTAGCAGTTCTTCAGTTTGTGCTTTAGGGAAACTCACAAATGGCATGGCATTTTTGACTTGGCTCTGAAATCGTTTGCAAGTTCCCCAGTTGTTGAATTTTGTGTTTATGTTGGTGCCCTGAAAGGAATTTTATCACTTGTTTAATGAGAAGCAATTTGAGATTTAGTGAATAAAAGCACTGTATAAATGTAATCCGTATTGCAGATGTGGTAAATTGGGATTCTGCAGTCGTTGCTGGCAGCGTGGTGAGCTGTGATAACTGGGGCCCTTTCAGCTTTCAAGAGGTCTCACTCGTGCAATTGTAGTGATGCTGATCACCCCTTCAGAGACTGAACGAAGTGGTGTTTGTGTCAAGGGTTGGCATTTGAATTTATGGGTCAATACCTCGTGCTGCACCTTGTGTTCATCTTTTCATAAATAAGGGAAAACAGGAGAAACACTTGCGTTATGAACATTACTTCTGCAAAATCACCATTATAAGCTGAGCATATTTCCATCAACACCACAGACTGTCTTGGGAAGGCAGCTGTGACAAATGAGCTGTGCATTTGTCTTTATAAGAGAAAGAAGTGACAGTATCAGACAAACGTACCTGGCAATCTGTAGTATGAAAATAAACTTTATAAAAGCAAGAAAAAGGGAGAACATAACTAATATTACTTTTAACAGTCTTTGGAATTTTTTTAGGAAGCTGAAAGAGAGAGGAGTTAAGCCTTAAATGTTTATTGCATATTATCGTGTCTAACTGTCATGCAGCTGATAGCACAAGCAAGAAAATGTTATTGAAACCAAGTATTGCTTCAGGTACAGTACAGCACATGAGACCATAAGGAGTGATGGGGATGTGACAATGTACAGTTACTGTAGGAAGTAATTCTGCATAGCAGGGATAGAGCATGGAGAGCTGGAGCCTGCTCGAAGCTTCTATCTCTGATTTTTCAGAGATGCTCCATGTGCTGCCAGTCTTACAGAGCCTAATTTGGCAACTTTAAAAAAAATGCTTTTGTAGGGGCTTAATTGCTTTAGTCCATTTTTAGACTTACCTGGCGTTGCTCTGTGCTCGGTGTGTGAAGAAAGTAGATGTCTATAATATAGGCATAAAAATTGAATTGCAGTGTATGCAAGGTGGGGGTGGGAGGCAGAATGAGCTTGATGCCTTTAGTTACGGTTTGGTTTGGATTTTCTGTAGCACATCATTTGAAGGTTGGGTAACATCAGGTAACAGAAGAAACAACCTGTTGTTTTGTAGTAATCTTCACTTGCAAGGAAGAGGCTCTGGATCAGCTTCTGTAGAACAAAATCTTAAGCAAAAGTTCCTGTTTTCTGTTTGTGTATAGTTGATATATTGAAAGTGCTTTGCCACAAAACTGTAGACTATTTGCAAACATTCATTTTGCGACTTCTTTATTTTGACACTGGCTTTCTAAATGCCATTTAGTTTTACAAGTTGTGTGGTAAATCCCTTCACAAGGAGCCAGTAACAGAAGAAAGATCATCCTATGAAAGGCTGTCTTTTTCTGTTATGCAGAAATACTTGCTTTGTGTTTAATGACTCGATACCAGATATTTCTATGATCTACGGCAACTATAGTAAGCCACAACTCTCATACTACTTGAATTACAACCACTATTCAAGATAAATGTTTTGACAAAGTTGTCTTAGAATCTCTAGTGAGCTTTACTGCTCAGAACCTCTACATGAGAGTTTTACACTCTTTTTTTCTTTTCATGACTTAAACTTGGCAAACAACTCATCCTGTAAGTGAGCTTGTTATCTTCAGAGGAGTCAGTGTAAGAATGAATTTGACATGCACTGTGTCTTTCCTGTGGTTTTGATCTGCTTTGCAAGAAAAAGGCTCTGTGTGCTTTCAGTGTTTTACATAAACGATAAATAGCTGTAAGAAATTCAGTAAAATCACTGCTCAATAGCCGTAGAAACAAGCAGACCTGGTAGCAAAGCCTGGTGTTACTGGCATGCTCACAGTATCTTCTTTAGCCCAGCTAAAATCAACCTTTAGCAAGTTGAATATTATCCATATTCTTATAAAAACAATTTATTCAAGATTGATATAATAGTTGATATTTTTCTGTGCGAAGGAGAATAACTTGAAAATGGACTAATCTTTAAAACTTATTTGAGAGCCAAAGCAAGTGGTAGTTTGTTGGTAATTGCAGTTATTCTTGGGCTGTGTTTTTTTGTGTTGTCGCACGTGGCAGCTGTACCTAAAGCTGGATGAGATTGCATTATTAAGTCTGTCCCAGCAATAAATACTTGATATTATGGATCCATAGACACGTAGATGCTTATGGAGGTGCGTTTTTCTGCTGTTTGGGAGCAACACAATTATTGGAGGGTTGATCTGTCAGCTGAGGGTCTCTAAAACACCTGCAGTCTGATATCTAGCAGATGTGAAGTGGTACAGCTCTGTGCAGCATTTCAAGATCTGGCCTTATTATTTTAGTACTTGATGTCCTGCTAGAAGAGAAACGTTATCCTTGGTACAATTAACTTGCCGTTTCCAAGTGGTAAGGTTTTGTAAATGCTATCCCAGGAAAAGCATAATATGCTTGATAAGTATACGTATTTCCCGAGTACAAGAATATTTGGTTTACATCTGAAAAGGACAATGTAAGTTTAAGTCAGCATCCTTTGAAAATACTTCTAATAACTTTTATTCACTGTTACAAGTCCTGAGGGATCTATGCAATGTTTGTAAAACTGATCTCTCTCTTTAGGTAAATCATATATGTCTAAACTGCAGTGTTTCTTAACTGTCTTATCCTTGGGAAGAGCAGGAATAAGGTATTTCAAAGGAGTTTCTACATTACTGTGAATAAAATTCTCGTTCTTTCAAGCTTCTGTTTGACTGAAATTTCTGACCCTCTCCATGTAGAGATATATAAAGGAGATTTAAGAAACACATTTTCATGGTAATGTGAAAATAATTTGTCCACTTAATGCTACATGAAGAATCCGGTGACTGCTATCACTGAAGAAAAGAAAACTTAGCACTGTGATCCAAAACCCTAATGTATTCTCTAGAGCTGTTCCATGCTGCTGCCTGAAGTGCAGTGTTTCCAAAGATAAAATTGGTGAATAAAGGGAAATGCACTCGAGTTAATTTCTTCTGGTACATTCATGACCATTTCTGTTGGTTTAAATGTTCCAAATCAGCTGGAAGCAGTCCCAGAAGCCCAGTGAGGAGCTGCAGAAGAGGATGCAGTGAGCAGTGCTCATGCCGGGCAGGACATTCTTCGATTATTTTATGTAGAGTTTTTGTTGTTGTGGGGTTTAAAAAAAATATTTTTAATAAAGCCTTTGTTCTCTAGTTTGAAAGGGAAAAAAAATTCTGGTACATTTCAAGAAACTCTTTCTGTATTATAGTGGGACTACAAAGCCTTATAAATGTTTACTTTAATAAAGAACAAACTACCATAAACAGCTTTTATCTTTTAAGTAATGAGTGTGGAATAGGGTTTGACATGTAGTTCTCTTAGCAGTAGCATAAAAAGAGCTTTAGATTTGCAGCCCTTAGCTTTCCAGATTAAAGCAGGAATTACCCAGCTCATGGACATGGAGGAGATCAGCAGAATAACTCACAGAAAACGCTGCTATTGAGCAAAACATGTTTAGGTATTGGATTCCTTTGTTCTTTCCTGTGAATTTAACCAGTGCTGCTTTCAAGGGCCACATTTGGCAGATGTTAGAAGTTTTGTCAAATCTCTGTTCTTTGCCTTCTAGCCAGGATATATTCAGCTCTGTGTAGTGGTGAAGTGGCCAGGAATCTTTGATTGCTTGCCACTTACTGCCACTTTCTGATGTATGCAGTAAATACTGTTTTCCTTTAAGCTGAAACGTTTCCTTCCAGTGTGCCAAAGTACTTAACTGTGCCCTTTACATCTATTACGCCATTTGCATCTCTTCCTTCTCCAGTTCCAACCTGGTATTCTATGGTTCTATGATTCAGTTATTCTGATATAATTTAGCCCTATTATCTGACAAAATGAGAA
This sequence comes from Mesitornis unicolor, assembly GCF_000695765.1. Taxonomy (NCBI): domain Eukaryota; kingdom Metazoa; phylum Chordata; class Aves; order Mesitornithiformes; family Mesitornithidae; genus Mesitornis; species Mesitornis unicolor. The sequence continues at coordinate 8,496 of NW_010210162.1, forward strand.
TAAAACTAAAACCTGAGAAATGGCACACTGGGGAACGGGGAAAGCATTTGCTTACCTCCTTGTATACGGCAAAAATGGCAGCTTCAACTTGTTTGTGTCAAATGGTCTTCTGCAATCTGAAAGTGAATGCAATAAACTCTGATCGTTCTTCCAGTTTGAGAATCCTTTTCAACCCAGAGGTTCTACATGTACACTTCAGGTTGAAAGAGCAAGGAAAAACCACTGACATCTGTTTCCAAAATGTTGGTTACCATCTAGAAGCAATTACTTTCCAAGGGTCTGCTTCTGATGCGCTCTTTAAGACAGAACATCCCTTGCTTTTAGACAGTCTAGTTCCTTATGTATTTATCACACTTTGTAACTACTCCGTGAGAAGCCGTTAGCTTTGTACAACTTGTAAAAATAAGCACCATATCTGGGTACTGAACTGCTGGAGTGGTCCAGTTATCCCCTTGCATCAAACCAGCTGCTCACTTCTTAGAGTCTGACTTGGAAGTCGCTTGGGAAGAAGAAAATCAGTAGAAAGTGGATTTCTGAAGGAGGTTGTGTGATATTGTTCTAGTTAAGTTTTCCTATTAACAATTTTATTTCCGTAACTGTTTGTATTTTTAGCTTAATTCTTAGATTTTTCTTTACCAAATTGGACTGGAACTTTAACATCTTGATTTAAACAGCACGAGATTTCCAGTTTTTCATGGGTTTTCTTGCTTTTATCTGCATATACTTCCACAGTCAGTATTTTGTTTGTTCCCTTTGATACCCCTTGGTAAGGCTGCAGTAGTGCTGTAATGTAGTCCACGTTTTCATCCCCCATCCTGCATTATAAAAAGATATTTCTAAGCAAGTTAAATATGCATTACGTTAGCACACTCTTTATGACAAGTGTTGATAGTAAGCTCTTGGCAACAAATACCTCTGTATAGTGTTAGTGCATATATAAAGCACTGAGTAGCTGGCAGATAAATTCAAAGCAAACTATACTACTAGTACTAGTACACAAATAGCAGTTGTAAGCTGATCCATTCTTCTTTAGGAATTGAACTTGCTAATGTTGCCATAGGAATGCCTTGTGTTGTGCAAACTGAGAAGCAAAATCTGAGCTTACTTGCAGTAGTTGTGTGTAAGAGGACAAAGGGAAGCAACTGTCCAGTCAGAACCTGGGCCCTGCGTTCTGAACTCAGTGCCATAAAGAACCAAAAAAAGGTATATGGACTTGTGGCTCAGGAACTGGAAAACGGTATGCAGCTCTAAAATATCTTCTCATAAGCCAGTTTACAATAAAAAACCCTTTTGTTTCACAGTGTTTGGCATTAATGCAGAGCTATAAATGCAGAGAATTAAGCTAAATTGAATTCCACTACTGCAATAATATAATTGAGTTCAGTAAGAAATGTTTCCTTCTTTGCTGATACTGGCTTTTTTTAGCAGCCTTTAAACGTCTTAAAGCAGTTCCTATTGACTTACCTAAGTAGCTAAACGGGTTTTGAAAAACAAGCTGGTTTTAAAACTAGCTTCAACAAAACAGTTGTGTCAGAAACACTGACGTGTTCTTGAGACTTGACAAAGTAGCATTAATAAGCTACTGTCTTGAGGTATTTGGGGCAGAGCTATAATGAAATAAATGCTGATTTGGTAAGAGCTGGTAAGAGTTTGTTTTAAAAGGTGAATGTGCGCCCAGCTCTCTCTGCCCTCACAGAGGCACAGAGGATGTACCTTGTGGCATCATACTGCTGGTGAAGATGTAAATGCCGTGCAGCGGACAGGAACATTCTCCAGCCAAAGGGGAGCCTGGAAGAACTGGTGTCTTGCAGCAGGGAAGGGGCAGCAGAGTGGGCTGCTGATACAACAGAGGAGTACAGCTGTGACATGAGAGGCTCTGACTGCTCCTGCCTGCCTCTCGTGACAAGGGATGTTGCCTTAGTTGGAAGATTTATTGAGAAAAAGAGATAATTGTATAAGCAGTCTCTTTCATGAGAAGCTTTTTTCTTTTAAACCAAGATTGTGTGCAGGTCGTTTTTTTTTTCTTCTTAATTTATCAGGAAAATATTGATTGGAAACCTTGCAGTTGGCATTTGCTAAGCCTTTCTCTCCATCAGCCCTGCGTTGCAAGGGACTCTTATTTTCCAGTTATCCACAGCAGTGTCTCTTAGCATTCTCACTGCTTTTTGCTTCTAATACTGATAAACAAAGCTATTAACAGGCTACTGGTGTAGCTCTTGATTTGACCATCTTGTTTCACAAACATCTGAATTGCTCCGTCCATTTCATAGTGTAGCACATTTAGAATATTTACAGGGATGCGGGTGACCCAGGGCTAGAAATGCACTAGCTGGCAGTCTTCCTGATATTTCACTCCTCTTTGCGGTGGAACTGTAAGTAAACTGGTAAAGGTGAGCCAGGCAACCAAAGTGGAAGTCATATGGTCTGTAAGCGATGAAGTGTGCTGTAGTGACACTGCAGTATCAGAAAGTAAAGAATGAAGTTCTGTGAGAGGTTGAGGAGGAGGAAGGTCTGTAAGCTTGAAAAGGCACACAGAAGCCGGACACAGAAATATTTTATGCGAGCAGTTGTCATGGTGCGACTTCACTAATGTGTCTCTCTTCCCTGCTCCAGTGGTACACTAATATTAAGCAATGCATTACAGAGAGCAAAGGGTTCCCTTGTGTGTCTCTTAAACAAAACCAAAATCAGTATTAAAAAAAAAACCCTAAACTTGCCCATGCCAAATAAAATTCTGGGAAACAGCTTTTAGGTAGGGTTTTTTTCTCTGGAAGGAAGTTTGTTGCTCCATTATTCAGGAGGGTGGTGTAGTTTCTATAGGCCAACAGCAGCCCTAATGAACTGTAGAACAATTGTGATAAACTACCTTTACTCTCCCTACTGAAGTCCTTTGTGTAAAAATGGATTGTTTTCAGCTTAAATCAACTGTCTTTTCTGCATGGAAGCACAGTAATGCGGACTTCTCCATTGTGTTTTCTGTGTAGGAATTAAGGCTGGCATTTTTTTCCTGATGAGGACAACAACAGCATGGGATAGAAACGCAAAAAGGAGCTTTTCTTGGTCCTGATTTCAGGAGAATCATCACAAACGGCTGTGCTTTTTGTCCCTTGTTTGCTGTTATCACACTGAGAATACGGCATCATACCCTCTGAGCTTTTCAGCTTGCACAATATTGCAGTTTTTAATTTTCAACAGCAATGTTACAATTGCGTGAGATGTTCATGCTGTTAGAGTTATGAAATGGCTATTCCAGTTTTGAGATGTTGAAGAAGACAACTAGGGAAATGTAGACACTGACACCTAAATTATTTTCTTTTAAAGGAGAAGACCCTGCCATAGAATGGCTTCAATTTATGTTCCGTTTCGAGTCCTCTGTGTGCAGAATTGTCTTGGTTACTATCTGCCATGTAAGCATGAACAGTAATTTAACTTCCTCCTCATTCTTCATGCTTGAGTTTGAAATGGCAAAGCCTCATCTCTTACCTGTAACTTAAACTTTTTATCAACCTCTGTGTGTATTTCCTTTCTAAACTCATTAGTTCATCAATTTTTGCCTGTGCTTCTTGTTGAATTTCCAGTAATATAATGTGAGAAAGCCAAGAAAACTGTTTGCTGGAGACATTCTATTAATGGTTTTGTATTAATGCTACTGTGCCCTTGGATGGAACTCATTTGGCTTTATAGAAAAACCTGTCTCATGCCACTTGGCAGAGAATTAATTGTAATAACTATTGATTGCTTCTGATTTGTTAGCTGTATGTTAACCAACTTTCTCTCACGTCAGTAAAGGAAGAGAAGTGCAAGCTGAGTGACTGCCGTTTCCCACTTACCCTAGGCTGCTCTCACTGGGGCTGTGCAGGGTGCAAGAGTGCAGCATGGCTCCTGGGTGGACAGTGACCCAGCCGAGAGGTCTGTTTGCTCAGAACATCGGATTGCAGCAAACTCCTTCAGTTCACTTAAGGGGAGTCTTCTCCCCACAAGCTGTAGCCAGAGAGAGAGGTTGATTTGGCACTGAAGGAGAACTTGGTGCTGTCTCACCTGATTCCAGAGTCGTTTTAGAGCTCTGGTTTCATAGTTAACTGCTTTATGATTTTGTTTTAACCTGTCATTTGTCTTCCATTAGTCCGCAAACAAGCACCATGCTTGCATATTGTCTTTTTTTTTAACCTTTAGTCATGACTACAAGTGGTCTATGTGAAAATTCCTGCTTCATTGCAGTTCTCTCACTTATCAGATTTTGAATGAGTTAAAACTTCAGCCATTTTCCCGGACGGTTTCTTCCCAGAATGAGTTTCTTGTTTGAGTTGAACGTGATCTGTATTTGAAGACAAAATTTCATAATGATAATAATAGAAATAAGGATTTTTTTTTTAATCTCTGTCATAGTTTACTCAGGTCGAGAAGTGGAAGAAGGCTCTTTTTTGCTGTTGTTTGTGGTGGTGGTGGTTTGGATTTTTTCCTTCCTTTAAATGTGTGAAATAGTGTAATGACCTTATCCATCACAGATGATGATGCTATGTTTGTTTCCACCGTAATTCAGAAATGTGTTTATGGATCAAAAGTTTTAAAGAGAATTTCACAAATGCTACTGATACGTCTTCATGCAAGAGTACGTTTAGATTTGAATCAGCCAAAAAAATTATTTTAAAAACAAACAAAACAAACAAAACCAAAACAACAACAAACCAAACCAAAAAACCCCCACAAACAACAAAAAAACCCCACTGCAAACAGCCAGACTGTTCAGTGTTTAGTATTGCCTGCACATCTGAAGTAGCTTAACTAATAGTTCCATTAGAGGAGCAGAATGAATGATATATGAAGAAAATTGTAGCAGACTTGGTGAATTCACATAGTGGTATACAGGTGTGTTGGACTACAGTCTGATGGCTGTGGTGTAGCTCTGATGCTCCCTGAGATCTGTCACTGTGCATGCATAGGTATCAGCTGCAGCACTATTAGGTTTTCAGATCTAAGTAACTTTTGGGTTGGTTTCACGGGGTAATAATGCCACTTCAAACTGCTGCACTGGCAGTTCATACCTGCAGCATTGCACTCTTCCGTGGGGACTGTGCAAGGGAAGTGTGCTGCTCTGAGACCTGCGGCGTTCTGTCAGTAACGTCCTTGAATGGAGGCATAATTCAGAGCAGATTGAGGGTCCAAGAAATAAAAACTTTCAGCACTTAAGCTATGTATGAAGTCACTTGTGCAGTGCAGTAATGATAAAAAAAAAAGCTTGTTATGCTAATCTTTCCAATAGGGGACCTCTTGGTCTCTGCATGGGGTTCCGAGGCTCTGCTGCAGCAGGAAGATTTGAACAGCTAATGGAATCAAGGAACAAAAAGTTAACGGCATTTTATCGAATTCATTAAACTTGGCAGTAAACTTTTAGAGTGTGCCATCCCCACTTATCCACAATGAAATGTTTTAATTGCAGATCTCTTGTAAACATCTCAGTATCCTCAGTGATTTTAATGAAAGCCTATCTGCTGCTTATGCAGTCCTGCCTGCTGGGAGGTACTGGGAGTAGAGCATTACTGGCAAAGTTACTCTCAACACTGCAAATTGGTGGTTACAGGGCCCTGCTTCTCTCATGCCCTGGCATGAGAGGCACTGCATTAGTGTGCCTATTGTCGGGCTTTACTGTAACCAGGATCTTGTGTTGCAGCTTTAAGGTTTCGTGGATCTGCCTTTTCACAAGAAACAGATTTTTATTTTTTTGTTGGTTTTTTTTTTTTTACAAGTAGCTAGTGCTTGCTGTGTCTCTGACTGAATCCCTGAATGATGAAGGTGAAAAAACTCATGTTCCAGACCTGACTTTTGGGCCGGTTGGAGCTGTACTTGTTGGTGGATGTTCATTGCTATTCCTGCGCTATCCAGCAAGTGCAAAAAGGGAAATGTGGTGTTCCAGATAAAAAATATCCTATATCGAAGTATTTTATATAATTTTATATCTTTGTTTTCCTATTGTGCAAATAGCAAATGTTGCAAGTTGCAGAGACCAAAGAACTTATTCCAATCCACCTCTTAACACACTTTGTTCTTTATTTGGTGCTATATGCAATATTCATACTAATTTTGAAAAAGCCCTATCCCACATGAGTGTTCTTCAAAAGCTTAAAATATTGTGTAAATATATGTCTTATATAGCTTGCAGCAATTCTTTTTCTATCAAAGTTTGCCTTATATCACAACGAGACAGCACTGCAATGTACACTTAATATACATTGTAGAGACTTGGGTTTTTAGAGCTGAAGGACCTTCAAGCTTGCAGTTTGAAAGTAATGGTGAGTTTGGTGCCTAGGAAGCAATTTAACAGCATTAGTGCTGTGTAGAGCACCCAATAAATACATGTCAGGTTGGCTTCTTACATGCTGCCTTTCAGAATGAATTAAGTTGTAATTTGTTCAGGATACCAGTCAGCAAGAGCTGATTGGAGAAATGAAGTCTGGTGGCTGCCTTTGTACTACTGGGCTTTGTAAAGCATCGTGTGTTTATCTAACAGATACCATTCTGCTCAGGTGCAGCCTTTGGTGAAGGGAGCTGAATAGTGTCTGAATTAAATCTTTGCTACAGTCTTGCACAGGTCTTGGTTGATTGCTTTTCGTAGTAATCAATTTGATTAATAATAATGTATTCTGCTAATTTAAACTAATTGAGTTTTTGGCAATATGTGCATATTGGGAAGGAGAGATCAGCAGGTTCTTACTTCACTGATTAACCTACCTTAAGGTGAGAGGTGAGGTTCTGTGTGAATGCAGGGACCCCCAGATTTCTGTGGAAAATACTAACCTGGTTTTTAGTGACAGTAGGTGTTTAAAGTCCATGCTGAAAGCTAATCTTTTACTTGCATTAAATCTGTTGAATGCCATGTTGTCCCTCTATTAAGAGCTAGACTGGCTTAAAACTAACCTCAAAAGGAAAACACGTCTTTCCTCTGAGCCAGGTCCCAATGCTGAGGTGAGAGCCTGTGTCTTGTGCATGTAGGAAGCGGGGAGGGATGTGTCTGTTCCCTCAGGAAGAGTTGTTAAATCTAATTAGCTGTAATACCGAGTCAGTCATCGCAGTACTCCAGTGATCAGGCTTTTAGGTATTTTGAGACAGGTAACTTTCAACATGTTGACGTACTCAAGCTACTATCGGAATAGTTTTGATTCCTTGAGCATAGGATAGAGTTATGGCTTGGAATATGAAGGAAGAGATTTATCATAACTTTAATTCCCAGACTTAAACTATATCAACTATCAGCTTGGAAAAGCAAACTTTGGACTGTTTTCTGTGGGTTTTTTTTGTTTTGTTTTGTTTTTTTATGTTGCATATTGGCTCTTCGCCCAAATGGAATTGCATAAGATATTGTTTCACTGAGCTCTTTCTATAAATGCCTATCAGAAGATGTATTACACTAAAAATTTAAACCCATGCAGCAATATCATGTTTCAAATGTCACTGTGGCAATAATGCTGAAAAGATTAGAATGGAAGTAGGTTAATGTGCCAGAAGGATGGGATGCCAT
>NW_010210163.1:0-6239 GCF_000695765.1 Mesitornis unicolor
GGTGTTGTGGCCATGCTGCGGCGCTCTGCCGGCAGGGTGTTGCCTGGACCGTTGCCACCGCCCGGCCGTGAATCCCCGGGAGTGAGACAGGCCTGGGGAGGTGGGAGGGACCACCCCCGCTGCCCTACAGAAGTCCGCGGGGCTGTAGTGTTGGCAGCCCCTCCAGTAACGCTTGTCACCTCCTGGGTGTCCCTGCTTTGGTTTGGGGTTGTCTTGTCTAAAGACCTCCCGCAGCAGAGGTGCGGCATTGCCCTCCGATCGGTGCCTAGTGGCAGGTGTGTGTGTGGGAATATCGGGCAACGGTTTCTGGGTATTTGATGCATTTGCAACCTGAGCAAAACCTGCATTTCTTTACTACGATTGCACTGCAGGTGCTTGAAATGTAAGTTAAGACTGAAAGGGAGGGGCCTAGTGTGGTCCAATATTCTGTTCCTTGGCACTGCAGCAGCATGGAGCGCCAGTTTGCTATATACAGCAAAAATTAATTGCACTCCATATCTGAGTGACTTTGATTTTTGCATTTTTACAGCTCTTTGTATTCTCTTCTTAACACATTAGCTAGGGAGAACTTTATGACTTTTCCCTTTTTGGTTGTTTAATTTTTGAAGTGCTCTTCATTGCAATAGAAACGAATGGTAAAATTGATCTTGGGACCAGTCCTTGAGGACCTCCCTATTGTGGGTTAACCCCACTGAGTGCTATTGCCACACAGCTGCTTGCTTGCTCCCTCTGCGGTGGGATGGGCAGAGAACCAGGAAAGCAAAAGTGCAAAAACTCATGGACTGAGATAAAGACAGTTTAATAGGTAAAGCAAAAGCCATACATGCCAGCAAAGCAAAATTGGGAATTCATCCACTACTTTCCATCAGCACGCAGGTATTCAGCCATCTCCAGGAAAGTGAAGCTTCATGCATGTAGTGGTTACTTGAGAAGACAAATGCCACGACTCTCAATGTCCTCCTTTCTAACTTCCTCCCCCAGCTTTATATGCTGAGCATGACATCATGTGGTATTGGATATCCATTTGGTCAGCTGGGGACGGCTGTCCTGCTGTGTCCCCTCCCAGCTTCTTGTGCACCCCCAGCCTCCTCACTGACAGGGCAATGTGAGAAGAGGCCTTGATGCTCTGTAGGCACTGCTCAGCAATGGCTGAAACATGGGTGTGCTCTTTGCACTGTTTTGGTCACAGATCTGAAACATATTTGACTAGCTGGTTTTGCATCTTACATGAATACCTCTATTCTTTCAAGTAAATCTTGTCCTTTATGATGTAATGCACAGTCTTCTTACAGTCTTCTGTTTTCTGTGACCAGAAATTCAGTTATCAGACTCACTGACACAGTGTCTTTAGTGAACTGATGCTGCCTTTTATTAAACTTATATCTTACATCGTTTATACTTAAGCTTGTTTTGCATTGTGCTGTAAGGATGTTTTTCTTTCAGAATTTACTTATAAAATTTATGTGTTAGAGAAATCAAGTTACTGTATCTTTTATTATCCAGTACTTTTTTCTTAAATGAACATATAGTTGCTGTTTTTCATTTATGTGGTACTGTTGCTGATTGAGCAGATTTATTGAAGATTTTTATGTTTGTAATTTGATGGACGCTTCAGTGTAATCTGTTTGTCAGTTTCAAAACAAGGCATCAATGCTGTTCTGAAAGGGACTATTCTCTTATATATTATATATATTCTAGGGAATCTAATGACGTGGCTTGAAAAATAGACCTTTTCCATATAGGTGACAAACTCATGAAATGTTTTCCTCAATAAATGTGTATCCAAGCATACAAATCCACAAAACCACATCCTGCTGTTTAAAAAAATAAAAAAGTAGAGCAGTTAGAAGAAATTTAACTGTTTGTGATGGAAGTTGTTCATATTGAATGTGGCATACAAACCTCTTCAGTTTGCCAGTGCAGTAAACTGTGTGGAATATGGCTAGGAAAGAGCTTATTTGGAGAGGTGCAGATCTGGAAAATGATGCACTTAGAAGTGACACATAGACTACTGGCTTGCTGTGGTGGATTCCACAGCGCAGATGGAGGAAGAAGGTAGTACCCAGCATAAAACTGCTGGGAGACTCTCGGAGAAACTGTTAGTCCTGGGAGCAGGTAGAAAAGACACAGATGAGAGCTGCTCCCTTCTTGCCCCTCTTTGATCACCCTAAATTCCATTGAATAGCAGGTTCCTAAAGTTTTTGGTTGCTTTTGAAGGCATATAGCAACCAAATAGGAGAATGCAGGCCTAGAGATTTATTGCAGTGTAGGTAGTATTAGCTTCTTGGAGAGCTGTCTCTGTAGACGATGCATTTTAAAGATTGGCCACCTGGCTCTCTCTGAAGATTCAGGACGAGTGGATTTGAGGGAAGTCATACAATTACATTTCCTGAGTGCAGTAGTTGATGACATACAGCACAATGTGTTTGTTGTGTGGTCTGCAAGAAAAGTAAAACCAAATGTGAAAATATCTTGCATATTTATCCTTCCAATCTAAGGCATTCCTTCATAGCTGCTCAAACCTGTATCTGCAGTGTCAGTTACTTTCCTTGTTTTGTTTTCTAAATCATGAATGGGTTTTGTTGATTATCAAGGAAGTAAAAATTCTCTGAGCATAAGCTGGTTTTTCTAAAGTACAGTTTCCACTAAATTGTATTAAATTTAACTGTTCAGAAATCTGGTGTGGCAGTCTGATTAAAAACTCCACAAAACACAGGTGGTATGGAGAAGATGAATGAAGAATTACTTTTCCACTGTCTCTTGGTGTAAAAAACCAAAGGTTGTCAAATGGAACTTCTTGGAAGGGTCTCATTCAAAACACACAGACTGGCAGCATGTAGCAAGTTGGCTGAACTCCTTGCTGAGGGATGTTCTGCAAATGAAAAATCTAGATGAGCTCACAGTGTGTGACAAATTGACTCAGAAAAGTCTGCCGAGGCTGTTTAATACAAAATTACGATCGGCAGCATTTGCCTAAGTCACAGATAGCTGGAGAGGATTTGGAAAAGTTTCACTGTATGTTTATGCTTTTCTTATATTCTTTCAAAGGCATTTGCTTCTGACTGTTTTCAAAGATGACTAAGTGAACCTTGGATGTGGTTGTCCTTATGTACAGAAACAATGCATAGTTCCAATATAAAATTAAAATAACTCTTTATGACTCAGTTGTAATTCTGCTGCAGTCTTATTGTGAGCAACAACCAAGGAGAAAAGCACTGGAGGAGTCTGCAGGTTTAGGAAGATCATAATGGTTGGCAGTTTTGCTTGCAGTTTGAAAATTATTTCTGTGGAAGGGATGGAGAAAATACATAAATAGAAAGCTTTCTGGGAAAACTAAAAGTTGTTGCCTCTAGAAGGCTACTTCTGACGTGTTAATTGTGAGCAGTAGAACAACAGCAGCCACTTTTGCTGCTGAGTTCTTTTTGGAATTCACAGTTTACCTATCATCTACTTGCAAATGTGTAAGGGCAGAGTTCAGGTTGATTGTAATATGTTGCATATAGCTTTATTAAGATGTTTTTAATATGTCACCTATGTTATGTGTGTTATTTTTATAAAGCTTTTATTGTGTTATGATGCTTGGTATTCCCAGCTGAAAGTAGAAAGCCTTCCAAAAAAGGAGGATGCGAGTGGGGAATGGACATGTGAGGTTAACATTATTGGTCAGCTAGCTTGTAACAGTAAAATTAATTAATAGTTGTTACTACTAGAAAATAATACACCAGTTCTTATAGCTGATCAGTTTATGAGGAAGTACCAGCTACAGTTTGGTTCTGGTGTGGCTTCTTCTGTATAGCTGTATTTTTCTGTAGCACTAAGCTTATACTGATTGGCACATAAAAGTATGTTGAAAGTAAGAGTTATAAAGTTGCTATAAAGTATTTCAGAATACTCTTTTAAATTTTCCAGCGATGACAAAGCTGATACCTCAAATGATGCTGGAGAAGCTAGCAAACCTGCAGACATGCCTGCACAGAGAAGAAAACGGATCTCTACCATGCCTAATCTTGTCAAACCCAGAGCTGGACCTTCATCTGCTCAGCAATCTGCATCAAAACTGCAGAGGAGAGCGTCACAGACTGCTGATGGCAGTGCTTCATTTCAGGATTCCTCTCAATCAGAAAAAAGTAGTGTTGAAAGCTCTTTAAAGTGTCCCATGCTGCCCGAAAAGAAAACACCAGTGCCACAAGTGCCACAGTTTTCACCACTAAAAAAGTCAGTGAACAAAGAGCAAACTGTAGGTGCAGCTGCTCAAAAAAGTGATGATATGTTGCAGAAGAATGTACCCTCCCCACTCAAGGAGAGACCAACACAGGAAAAATCAGGAATGCAAGAGGGAAAGCTGCCTACGAAACCTTCTTCTGTAAAAGAGAAACGAGTATGTTCTGACCGGGAAAGGATCCTCAAAGCTCGGAAGTTAAGAGAAATGCTTAAGGAAGAGCTGAAGAAAGAGCGAATGGTAGGCTATGATGAGCAGCTGATATGTGAAGGGCAAAGACTTGATTCACCTAACATACATTATGTCTTTGCAGTAGTGTTTTCTGGTGATCATCAGCTGCTTACTGCCAATAATCTGTGGTATCTCAAAACTCTGTGGTTTTAATCTGTTTATAAGCAGTAGTAGCACTGTGTTCTCTCATAATACATATTTCATAAGAAATTGTGTATCCTTTCGTTTGATTAGACCCATAAGTCTTTTTGATGTGAGACCTGGTATTATATTATAGTCAGCATTACCCTGGGTTTCCACTTCCTTCAGCCCCTGTGCCTGTTCATCTCAAAACCGCAGAAAACCTTGAGCATCACATACCAGCATTAGCTGAAAACTACAACAAAATTAAATAGTGTTGTAGTCCTTACAAAATCATAGTTTTCCACAACAGAAAACTGGCTCTAAAATTCTGTCTCAGTAAACCAGGACACTGAGTTCTGTGATTTTTTAAATAACTTTTCACTTTTACTTGTGCCAGTATTGAATTTCTCTGAGATGGTAAGTCACTTAAAGGTCTGTGGCATCCTCTCTGACAAGGGGACACTTTTAAGATAAACTTACTTAAGTTGTTGGGGGTGAGGGAGGGGAAAAAACAAAAATCCCTGAATGAGGTACTTCATAAACAAATAAAAATAGTGACTTTTGAGATATAAAGTACTTTCAGGGTGAATTTAAGGAGTTTTTTTCTTTCAATATGGAAACAGTTGAAACACAGGCCTCCAGTAATTGAAGGACATTCTCCACCAGATCGTTCTAAAATGACCATGAGGGACTTGATATACTATCTGCCAGAAAACAACCCTATGAAGTAAGTATGATTCTCTTTCTCTTTCCACAAGTTAAGTGATTTTGCTTTTTCTACCAATTTAATAATTGTGAAAAGGAGAATTCTTAAACCTGGAATATTTGCACAGGTGTAGTATTATTGCAATAGTAACAAAAGCTTCTAGCCATTTTCACATCTACTCAATCTTCATACAAAAGTAAGAATGAAGATTAGCGTACTTGTTGAAATCTAAAAATATAAAACTGTCCCCAGTATAAATTTTTCTCTGTACCAATGCAGGAAAACAGAATTTTATTTTTTTTACTGCTTAAAAACACTAGTTATGACTTCTGCCAAATCCAGTGGACTACAAAAAGCTAAGAATTTCTCCTTCCTGAGTGCCAAATGCAAAGATGTACTGCAAGACCCAGGAGTTCTCCATTGCAGCTGGATTAATTTAGTTGCTTCTCTTCCCTTTACGAGTTTCACCAATATCAAGGCTGAGTGTGCATCCCAGAGGTGCACATAAACACACTAACACAGGTGGCTGCACAGACTACCACAGGCAGAGCAGGGCCTTTTCCCTGTGACTACCAAAAACAATAACATAAACATAAGTACAGCTATTCCTGTCCTGTTCTTCCTCTCAGTAGCAGGTAAGTTTTCTGTTATTGTTTGTTCTCACCTGCTTGTTAGTGTTTGTATGCTTTGTTTATTTCCACTTTCCTTGTTATTTTTTCTTTTACCATGAATAGCTCTTAAGTAATGAACCAGTTGCTCTCACACTCCTTGTATCTTTACAATGGATTACTGCTTGAAATATCTTTTTTCATCCTTGCTTATACAAAAAAGTGAAGAACATTAAGCAGTGGTGGTTGTTCAGCTAGACTCGAGTCTAGATGTGGTACAAAGAATTGAAAAAAAAGGCTTTGTGGTTTTTTGTCCAGTAGCAGCTAAAAGCAAGTTCTGTGGAGTGAAGCA
>NW_010210163.1:6270-15650 GCF_000695765.1 Mesitornis unicolor
CTGTATAAACATTAACCTCTAGCTTTTTATAAAATTCTAGGTCTTCATTAGCAGAAGAAAAGAGAACAGAAAAAAATTCTGCAGTGGGTCAAATTAAGGAGTAAGTCTTGGTGATGGAAGTACTTATAGTCAAAAAGTTTTCTGATGCTGTCAAAAACCATGTTTGTGTGGTAATATTTTTTTTTTACTATTTCAGTGTCACAGCACTTATTTATAATGGATTGCAATTTAGGAAGGGAGGGTGGTTAAAAAGCATTTTGCTTTCAATATTATGTTTTTGGATTTGTCTGGTTTACAGTAGAATGAAAAACAGATTCCAGAATGTATATATTGACTAACATTGCTGGGTGGCTTGTGAAATTGTTGAAGATCTGGGATACAGAGCAGGAATTCAAAACACTAACAAAATATTTTTGCTTATTCTCTCAAAATTGTAGACAGCAAGAGAAAAATACTCCTGATCATGAAGAGGAAGAAGAGGATGAAGCAGCAGAGAATGGGGAGGAGAATCAGGATGGTCCACTTCTAGTTCCTCGTGTGAAAGTAGCAGAGGATGGTTCCATTATTCTGGATGAAGAAAGGTAACAAAGTTCTGTGCCTGACTTACAGACAATATATGCTACATTGCTGCTTAGTTTGTGAGTAGAAAACAGTTACTTTGGATGGGGACAAACGTGATTGTATCTACATGTTGAGAGTTGAGCTATCCTCGTTGAGGGAACCGTGCAAATATGTGGCAAAATATGAACAGCAGTAAACCTGCATTTCAGTAATGGCAAACTTGTGTTTTTGAAGGAGATAGAGGAAGTTGGTATATTTTATTACAGTGAATGAATACTGAATATTTGACAAACTTCCAAATGTCTTCTATTTAGTTAACTTCTTTGTTTCTCACAGTTACATGTGTCTGCTTACTGTTATTCAGTTGTTGGTGTGATTGGCCCCACCTTTGCATCTTGCATGTTGCTGCTTTATTTGTCTGTCAGTGTTTTCAGTAACTTTGCTTAGACTATTGCTTTTTTAAAGTATTGGATTATCAAGTCACTGAGTTCCCCCTATGTAGTATTATCATGAGTTTTAGGCCAAGGTGTAAGGATAGAGCAGTCATGGTAAAAGAATTTTCTTGAATGTTAAATTGACAACTTTTTTTTAAAGATATTTAATTATGTCTGCCTGTACTATATTTTATAAAAAGGGAAAAGCAAATTTACGTGTGCAGGCTGAATAGGATAATGATTTCTTGCTGCATTCTCCCATTAAAATACATGTTACTGTAATTATTAAACCTGATTACACAGTACAATTCTATCTTGTGGCAGAAAAAATCCGCTTATAAATACCTACTGTCTGTGTTGTTAGCAGTATTTTCAAGTAAGTCTCTTCGTGTGTCTGCTTTTCCAGTTTAACTGTAGAAGTCCTAAGAACAAAAGGTCCATGTGTTGTAGAAGAAAATGATCCCATCTTTGAGCGTGGCTCTACAACTACATATTCCAGCTTCAGGAAAAGTTTTTACACAAAACCATGGTCAAATAAAGGTGAGTATGTAATTGGTTTCATAGTCTGCAGAAAAATCTTGCTTTTCCATGTATGCTTTATACTCAAGAATTTTTATTTCTACTGGAGTAAATGGATGTGTAACACAGTCTCAACCCTCCAGGCAAAGCAGAGCTTTGATGTTTACTGTGAAAAGCAGCACATTTAAAAAATCTCCTTCCTTGCAATATGCAAGCTACCTGTGAATTTTTTCTGTTGTGGGTGTTTAGATGCTGTGGAAATGCTAGTCTGCCTTTTCAACAGTGTAATTTGGAATTCTGATGTCCAGATATTTGAGCTCTATGTGGAGCAGTTAGCACTACTTAACAGCTTCTCTACTTGGTTCTTCTAGGCAAAAATAAACTACCTAAGCCACTTCTAAGTGGGCTGATTTCATTGTATATTGACATCTGTGTTTTTATGAGTGGGTTGTTTTTTTAATTATGCCTGCTGTGAATTGGTTATTATCTCTAGGCTCACAACACTATGCAAGGCTTTTTAGACTTGGAAATGTTTCTTTACAACGATAACTGGAAAAATTAGCCTCAGAATTCACTGTGAATGGAGATTATGTTTTTACATATGCTTTTTTTGTATTCTTGTTTGTGGTTGTGTTCATAATAAAAATGAACCCTGACAATTTAGAGTTGGTTGACTTTGATTTACTAGCTTGACAAAACGTATTTCTCATTCTGCAGTTTTATGATCGATTAGACAGTTCTTTATGTTAATAGTTTGTTCTGCAAATGCTGTTAGAGGTACTTAGGTAAAATAACACACAAACTCCATCTCAGCTGAACTTGTGGCCACAGTAGATAACCTTTAAGTTATCTATCTCATTGCATTAAGTTTGCAAAATGTTTTTATTTTAGATAGCAAGAAGGATGGTTAACTAAATATTTAATTATTTGTATCCTTTTATTTTTATTCCCCACCCCCCTCCAGAAACAGACATGTTCTTTTTAGCTATCAGCATGGTAGGAACAGACTTCTCCTTGATTGGACGGCTATTTCCTCATAGAGCCAGAGCAGAAATTAAGGTAAAAATTGAAGGACTCAATAAAGCAATTAAACATCCGTTCTCACTTCTCTGTTTCTCATTTGCTGTTCCTGTGCTTCCTTTATTAGTATTGATCATTTTGATGCTAATTGTCTCTGTAGCAGTGCTTTTATAACACCTATTTCCAAGAGATAGTGAGTACCTGAAACATTAATATGCTGGGTTGAATTCTTATGAACATATCTAGTAAATCTAGCATGCCTAGATGTAGTTTGTCTCGATTTTATTTTAATTGGAGAATGCTGATAAGCGTAAGTGGATGTTTGGTGAACATCTTCTGCGTTGTCTCTTTCGTGGTATCCAGCTGGGAAAATCTTTGGTATTTCAAACCCTGCTTGGATTGGAAGTAAGGACAAAGATGTTGAAAATAATAAATAAAGATGTCTGGTGGTATCTATTGGTGACAGATTTAATATTTAATAATTAATTACAAACTTGTGTTCTGTAAGTGTACTTATAAATTTTAACAGCTTTATTTGTTACAGTATTTTGTTGCATAGAAGGCAGCTTATCTTATTCTGCCATTTTGTACAATATATTGTTGCATTTCTTGCTTACTGAAAAAGATAAATATACGTTTTCTTTTAGAACAAGTTCAAACGTGAGGAAAAAGCTAATGGATGGAGAATAGACAAAGCTTTTAGTAAGTAAAGTAACTGTACTCCACTCTACTGTGAGTTATTAAATAGTAGTCATCTTTTTTTCATGGCAATTTTTGTGCTTTGCCTTGCTTGAATTAAATATAAGAAAATGTTTTTCCTCATAGGTGAGTTCAGAAACTGGGGAATTTTAGGTTTTTATCAAAAGCGTGGTTCATAGTAAAGATCTTTTGGTTTAATCTCTGACTTTTCTTTATGTCTGATCAGTGAGATTAATACAAACTTTCCTATATGCATTCAGTTGAATATTATTCTGCTCTGTGGGAATTTCTAGCACAGTTACTTATTCTAAACTGCTTTGAGAATCCTTAAAGGGTTTGTGTGTTATTTGAATGAGCAACGTAAGTCCTAGAGCAAGATGTTAATACGGTATTTGATACTATGTTACAATTTGTGTATTTTTCAATTATTAAATTTTCTAAACTGCTAAGTACTGTAACCTTTTTAATACTGTTTTTTAAAACCAAGCTACCATAATCCATATATATGTCAACTCTCCTGCTCAAGTGATACAGAAAGTATTTTCAGAACCAGTTCTCTGTTTACGTTTATGTTACCTTTGCTTTTTTAATACTATAACATATACCACTGATTATTTTACAAACCAGAAACTTGGAAAAATTATCAACTTTGAAATATTTTCTATGTCTTTGCTTTAATCTGGTAGAAGAAAAGCGGCCCTTTGATTTTGAATTCTTTGCCCAGCTGCTTGAAAAGGTCTTAGCAGATGAGGAAAAGCGGAAGCAAAAAACTGTTAAAAGCCAGAAGCCAAAGGAAAAGAAGCCATCAAAGCCTCGGAAGAAGCCAAAAGGTACTTCAAAAGAATGCTTGAGATAGCATTACAGAGCAGTGGTCAGCAATGTTTTGCTAGCAGAGGGAAAAATCACATAGGGAATCTTTTCCTTCCCTGTTCCAGACAGGGCAAGAGGATCCTGGCTTCACAGTGTAACTTCTTGAGATGTAGTTTACTGATATGGCATGATAGTAATTGTTAACAGCTGGTTTCCTGAGGTGTGTTTTATTTTGGGCAGCAATGTGAGACTACAGTGAGATTAGTGATCTTCCACAGTCTTAACCACTGATACTCTAAATGGGATACTCTAATTTAACAGTTGAAAAGTATCTCCATGAAATAACTTTTAGAATCTTTGGACCAAAACCATCTTTTTGGCAAGCTTTTCTGAGACCCTGAATTTTTCTTATATTTGAAACCATTTTCTTTGAAGGGTTCTGTTTCTCCTTTAGTTATAGTTTGACTTCCTAAGTCTGAAGAGTGTGATTATTTTCAAGAATCTGCTAAAAGTTGTTTTCATTTTCTGGTCTATTCAAAAGAAAGGATAAAGATTATGTTTATTTACTATTGATCACCATATTGTGTCTTATTACCTCAGTACTGGTGAAAGGACCTTTCATATATGTGCTTAAATTAGAAAGAGTTATACCCACACCATCTAATAAATTCCCATTTTCTTTGTACGTGGTATTGTGGAACAAGTGAACAACCTTTTTAAAGGAGGTGCTAGCTAGGAAGCATCATCAGTGTTTAATTCTTAAAACTGACATAGTTGCTGCTTTTCTGTGGTGTTAATTTCAGATTTGATTAAGGAAAATGTCCAACCTATCAGAACTTACAGCTACATATCAAAACCCTGTTCATAGACTTTAATGTTAGATTAAAGGTACTTTTTGTGTAAAGCAATGTGAGCATACTTTTCTACTTCTCTTGCATTTTGGATTTCTTAATTACAGGGAAACAAGTTCATATAAGAATAATAAAAAGGACAGGGAAAGATTCTTGGTGGTTGATGTTCTGCATAAATACAAGATCAAGGTAAAATGTCCAGAAAAGAGGAGTGAGGAGAGTTTTAGAAACTCATTAAGCCCAGAAATGAACTTGTGAATTATTATCTAGCTAATAATTCAGCTTTCTTACTTAAATAAGAATTAACTGCAGTTTATCTATTGATAAAAATTACTTTTTTCATGGCATACTTTCTGCAACCATCATCACCTCTTTCTGCAGAGGTATATGATAATTCTTTTCAGGAATATCAATGCCTATTTTTCCTGGATCCCAAAATAACCTGCTAAAAAGTATAGGAATGAGAACATTTACTAAATCAGCTTTACTTCCTGTATTGGCTTTACTCTGGTGAGGTGTCGTCCCATGTACAGAATGTATTTTACATTTAGTGTTGAAGTTTAAGTGCTGAAGCTTTTCTTTTAAGTCAGTGACTGACTTCTCATGATCCTGCTCATATGCCTTGCAGTATATTCGCAGTGATGAATGAATTCACAAAATGTTGCTAGTGGTGATATCTTTGCTATGGCTCCTAATGCTCCACCAGTCTATTAACCAGGAACCACATTGTCTCAATAGCAAAGGCTGCCAGCACAGAAGCTGCTAATGATCAAGATGATCCTCAGGAAGCCAGAATTTTGGATGCAGAAACAGAAGCAGATGCTGTGACGGCTGAGAAAGAAAATGAGGAATCTTTGGGCATGTCTGAACAGGCAGAAGAACAGGTTGCATTAGAGCCAGCATTAGCAAAAAAGAAGAGAAAGAAGAAGAAAAAAGATGATCTTGAACAAGAAGTGGAGAATGTTCTAGAGGAAATGGCTGTCCCTGCAAGAACTGCTGAAGAAGGGAAACCTTTTAAGAAAAGTAAGGGGCAAAAATGCTCACTTTCAAATGTTGAAATATATATTTTATGTAAAGACATTGCAAACTTAAAAATGAAAACTTGGCTTTTTATTTATATCACTGCCTTGAAAGATTGTGGGACAATGCCTTTTAAAATCAGCTTTCCTACTAAATCTAAACACGTTTTATTTTAGCTGAGAACAGTTCTCTAATATCTTAATACTTAGGCATTTTCTATTGGGATTTTTTTGTCTTAAATTAACTCTTGCTTCACTGTAGCTAGGATGTGAGAATTGAAATGCTAAGATGTTGCCCAGAATGTCCAAATTTATTTAATTCTTATTCATGAGCAGAAAGAAAAGTGGTATGTGATGCAAACAGTTATGGTCATACTACCTGTAGAGAAGAAACAGATAGTGCTATTGAAGGAAAACAAGATGAGACTGCTGTTACAGAGGAAGAGAGATCAGAGTCCTGTTTACCAGTGGATGACATAATGGAGAGAGAAAGTGATGTCAATTTATACAGGTAATGTTTACATTGCAAAGCTTAGACAAAATAAAAAATAGTTAAAATTTTTATTTTGGTTTCGTTTATTCATGCTTACCTTCATGTTAACTGGCACAGAAGGAGTAGGTTTTTGGTTTCTGAGAACTGTCTTGGGTTTTAGTAAGCCGATTTTAATTTACACTTTCAGTATATTATTTGTTCTCATGGACTGCCCTTGCAAAAAAAATTTACATTAATACTAAAATCTCATCCAAAACTTTTTAAGATGTTCATGAAGGATATTGGTTTACCCTAACTTCTAATATTTCTCTCAAAACTCTGCTTGGTAGTGATGTTAAGTAGTGTTGTTATGCACTTGGAATTTATATCTGTTTTTAATAAAGTGGTTCTTCTGGGAAAGGGAAGTTGCTTGGACTTTATTTGTACAGAACCTGGGTGGGAGGCAAATATTTGGTTTCAATTTTGGGCATTATTTTACTAGAAAGTCAATGTTTGTTTTATTAAATGTGTTATGTGAGAAAGTGGTAAATCTAAAAAGTCATTATGAAGCTGTTGGTGAAATACTTCAGAATTTTGTGCGTTAATTGTTGTATTTAGCTGTATTGTAATTGCTTGTTATTTCATACAGATTCCTGGAAACTTTTATGTCCTTTAATACCTCATTGGCAGTATATGAAGGAATAGTATTTGTCTTTGAGCTCAACATGGATTGTTAACAGTATTTATATTAGTAAAGTCTGTTTTAAAAAATTATCTACTCTAGAATATTGAGACTGGATTTCAACATCTTCTTATAATAGCATTACAAAAATACAGAAGTTGTTTTAAAGTTCATACCCTGCAAATATCACTAAATCTTGTTAGGTTCTCTGTTATTTAATGTCAAAATTGCATATTTTTTCTGTGCAACTTGTTCTGTCTGTAAACAATAATAACTTCTTTTAACAAAAATGCACTAATATGTTTTTGTGTGCTTTTGATTTCAGCTTTGAAGATAGCAATGATGTTATACTAGAAGCAGAATCTGCTAGACTGAGAACCCTATGTATTAGAGATGATACAACACAGGAAAGCCAGATTTCAGAGTTACCAGTTTCAAAGATAAGAAGCAAAGAAAGGCCACCTGATGAAACTAGAGAAACAACGGTATTTTTATTTTCTTATGTAATTTTTACTTCTTAAGATTTTTCCCCTTTACCATTAGAAGTATTTTTGTGAATTAAAGCCATGTTTTGGTTGTGTCTATGATAGTTTTTACCACTAGGTGGAAAAATGGCAACAAGCCTGAGAGCATGACCAAAACTTAAATACTATCAATTTGACTGGTTTTAATGGGTTGTCTGTTATACTTTTATTCAGAGAGTACACTGTGCATGCCTGGCTTATCTCATGGACAATTTAAACAGTTGAACACTTCATTTATTCAAAAGTGAAGCAGTACAATATCAACAGTAAGACCTTGGAGCAAAATTTTGCTGGCATATACTTAGTAGCATGATGTTGGAAACTGATTTGAGCGAGATGAGCCTTGGGTTGTTTGTGCTGCCTCAGCATGGAAACCTGTGTGAATTCTTGTCCCCTGGTACTGTCTACCATGAGGTGTTTTAGGAAAGATACAAGAAACTGGACCAAGACTGAGTGATCTTTCTTTGGGTATGTGCTAATCAGGCTCAGCAGTTTAGAATCATCCTGAGATTGTGTCTGACTTCTTTTGAAGCCCTTGATCCACCTCTTACTCATGAGTTTGTCTAGCTGCTTTTTTGCATCTGTCTCTACCTTTGTCATAAATAGCATACTACAGCTGAGAGTTCATTCCTTTAATTATTCACTTAATAAAAACCATGTATTCTTAGTACTGTTTTAAGCCTGGTACTTCTATTGTTATGTTCCTGTTAATCTCCATGTTTATAATGCCACTTTTTTCTCTTCAACAGTATTGTTTTCAAGCTGAAGAGTCCTAATCTTAAATCTCTCTTCATCTAGAGAATGTTCTATTCCTCTGATCCTCCTTCTGTCCTTGCATCATTGTAATCTTTGGAACTTAATATCATACTCTTTAAAGACTTGTGCTGAGGGAGAATGAATTATTTTCTCTTGTGTTTTCTAAGATGAAGAATGATCTTATGGCTAAAGTTTGTGGTGAGAGATTAGGAAATTCTAAGTGTTAGTGTTTCCTTAATGTATGGTCAAATTATTTATCCTTTGGCATTTATTTTAGCTTCTCTTACCTAAAATAGTGTTTTCATCTTAATGGAAAATATTCTACTTAGGTTTTTTGCAAATACTAAATGCCTGTAGTGGAAATTTTATAACAATACAATCTCCTGATGATACTTGGAATAATATTTATAAAAAACAATAAACTGAACAATGCAATGTGCTATATACACCAGCCTGTTCTAGTGATGTCAGAAGTCTGAGTGGCTAAACTCTGAGTAATTATGGTTGTTTAACACGAGAAAAGGGCATAATAGTCTCCAAAACTGATAATTTCAAAAGACCTTTTATGTCAGTTGTAATTCTCTTGGCCTGCTGTTGTTAATTTACTTTAAAAACATGTGAACATCATTACTGACCTAATCCTAGAAATACTCAGACAACCAGTGTGAAAAAATATTCTATTCATGTTATTAAAGAGGTAAATTAAGTAGAGAAATTTTTATGCAGTAGGTTTTGACCGTAATTCACTAAATAGATTCAGTAAAATCTTTGCTATAGTTGAGATTAGTTTGCTATGTTGTCATTTTATTTTTTTTTTTAATTTTCAGAGTGATGGTCAGTGCTTTCTAGGTAAATAATTTAAATACTAGACTTGGAAAGTAATGATAGCCGATACTGCCTAAGGAGTCTATTATCACCTTAATGCAATTAAAAGGCAAATAAATGGGCTAAATGGAACCTCATGAACTTCAGCAGGGGAAAGTGCAAAGTCTTGCACCTGGAGAGGAACAACTCCAGGCACCAGCACATGCTG
>NW_010210164.1:0-783 GCF_000695765.1 Mesitornis unicolor
CATCTCCATCCCTATATCTCATCTCCATCCCCATCCTCCTCTCTGACCCCATCTCCTCATCATCTCCATCCCTGTCTCCACTCCTGTCTCCATCTCCATCCCCACATCTCCATCCCTGTCCTCATCTCTCCAACCTTGTGTCTCCATATCCCTGTCCCTGTCCTCATGTCCATATCCCCATTCCCATGTCCCTGTCCCCATCCCCGTATCTTCATCCTCGTGGAGATGGGGACCATCTCCACATCCCCATCCCCATCTCCCCATCTCCATCCCCATCCTCATCTCCATCCTCATCTCCTCATCTCCATGTCCCTGTCCCCATCCCCTTATCTCCATCCCCATGGAGATGAGGACCATCTCCCTATCCCCATTCCCACCTCCTCATCTCCATCTCCTCATCTCCATCCACATCCTCATCTCCATCCTCACCTCCTCATCTCTACATCCTTGTCTCCATCCCTATATCCCCATCCCCATATCCCTGTCCCCACCCCCATATCCCAGTCCACATCCCCATATCCCCGTCCCCATATCCCTGTCCCCACCCGTCCCTATCCCCATATCCCCGTCCCCATCCCTGTCCCCCAGTCCTCATCCTCATATCCCAGTCCCCATCCCCACATCCCCATATCCCTGTCCTCATCTCCATATCCCCATCCCCATATCCCAGTCCCCATCCCCACATCTCAGTTCCCATCCCCATATCCCCGTCCTCACATCCCAGTCCTCATCCCCACATCCCCATCCCCATCTCCCAGTCCACATCCCCATATCCCTGTCCCG
>NW_010210165.1:0-4540 GCF_000695765.1 Mesitornis unicolor
CCAGGCTTCCCCATCAAGCTGCCCAGGGCTGCCCGTTCAGCACCTTAAACCAAGCTGTGGACATCTCCAACAGCCTGCACTCTCAGTGGGTACCATGGACTCAGACCATGGAGCCCATAGGCTGGCATGAACCAGGCATAAAAGACCTTTTCCAGGCCACATTTGTTTTTAAAATGAGGGTTTTGGGCAAGATGTATTCAGAGGGAAAAAGCTGTCTACAGGTGACGATGGCCACTGGGCTGTAGATGCACGCCTTGCCCAAATAAACTCTCAGAAGCAGACACATTGCGATGGAGACCTCATTGCCAACCTCAAAACCCAAATATTCCTGCACCGAGGTCCTTCAAGTTGCGAAATATCCGTTGCGAAGATGAAAGGGCCCTTGTGGTTCTGCTGCTACGGCCTTTAGTTTGTGTCCTTCCTTCAGAGCTGCTTTCCCAGGACATGCCCAACAAGAGCCTCTTTGTTCCCAAAAACAGGAGCAAACCCTGTGCCAAAATCCTCACCTGTGGGTCAGCTCGTTCTTGGCAAACACTGCAATGTTTCGACATCAACAGTGGCACGGGCACACTTTTGAAGGAGCTATTGACCAAGAGAACACTTGGGCTGGAGAAATTAAGTGCTGAGGAGCTTGGAGGAGCTCTGGGAGCCAAAAATTGGCACACCAAGACCGCGTTGGCACCACAAATTAAATCTTGACCTTTGAAAGCTTCATGCAGAGCCCAGAGCTGGAGAGCAGGGACTGCTCGCACCCACTTTTCCAGCAGACACTGACCCATAAGAGACCCATGTGGGTGCCCACTTGGGGATGGTCCCCACATAGAAGACCCCCGGGAAGCTCGCAGGGAAGCAGTCGGAATAATCAGCCTTTGCCCTTCCTTGGTGCCTTTCAGCCGGGGATCTCCAAGCACGCTGATCCGGAGGTTAATTAGGCAGAAACAGGAACAGCTGGCAGGACAGCAGTGCGGTGCCAAGCGGCCTTGGTCGGAGGTTGTGCATCCTCTGCTCTGCCCTGGGATTAACTCTTCCCTGCCTCCCGCTTCCCTAGAATGGTTCTTGGTGCGCAGGGTCCGTCCCCGATCGATGCAGGGCTCACCCTCTGGCAAAGAGACCTGCAGTGGTGATTAAGATGATGATTTATTCTCCAGGCAGGATTAGTCCATGAGTGTGGGGAGGTGGTGAAGAGCCTGAGCCCTGATCCTGCCACTGACACTGCTTTGGAGAGCAGAACAAAAATCTGGGGGCTCAAACCTTGTTCTGGTTTGAGTTAAATAGAGTTAATTTCCTATTTAGTGATTTGACTTTTCAGCTCAGTCCCTTCTCAGTGGCTGAACTCGCTGAAACCAGCAGCACGGTTTTCCAGACAGTGCACACTGCTACAAGTGATCATCACAAGGCCACTGTCTCACCATGGGTGCTGTGTCTGCGCCTACGGGGAGGAGCAGACCCAAACCTGACCAACCAGGTATTGCACCCCACATACACATACTCAGTGTAAAGCCGAGGGATCACCAAGGTCTCGACCCTTCCATCTTGGACCCTTCCTTCCCTCTCCACCCCTGCAGTGGCCCAAGTCCCAGCAGACCCTGCTGCTTCAGCTGCCTCTGATCCTGATCCCTGTGTTCCTGCCTCAGCTCCCACTGCTGCTGGGTCTGCACTGGGACTTTTCCAGTGCTCCCAGAGTCTCTGGGGACATAACTGTCATTGGAGAAGGATTTTATATTGGTTTTGTAGATATATTTGTACACATCTGTATATATTCCATTATTTTCCTATTTACATTATTATCCTGTAGTATCAGTATTATTGTTTCATTAAATCTGTTAGTTTTATTTTCCAACCCGTAAAGTCTCTCTCTCTTCTTCTCTTTTCCCTTCTGGGGAGGGCAGAGGGGTTAACAGAGAGCGTCTGGCCAGGGTTTAGTGACCAGCCCAGCCCTAACCCACAACAACCCCTCTTTGACTCAAAAGGGCTTTGTGGGGCAAGTTTCGGTTCCCAAACAGGCACGGCTGAATGGGGCACACAGGGGCCCAGCCGAGGCCTGTGATGGTCACCTTGTGGCCAGTGGTGATGGCCACTCTGCCCACTCATGGTGGTGGCCACCCTGCCTGCACCTCCTGCTCTGAACTTTGCATTTTTGGCTCTGGGAGCATCCTGCAGAAATGAGCATCACCCATCCCATGGACAAGCCCTTTTTCACGGCATTCAAGTTTCCTTGCTCTTCCCAGGGCAGCTCAGTGTCTCCCTGGTCTCCTACATCCACAGCAATGATTTTTTGGGGGCTGGGAAGGTTTTTCCCATCTCTCTCAGCACAAACTCCCCATGCAGCCCCCATCCCCAATCCCGATGCTCAGAGAAATGGTTTATTCCCACTGCCAGAGGTTCCTGCGCTCGAGAAAAGTTGCAAGAGGAGATGTAGGGTAGACAAATGATTAGAAGACGGTGCTAAAAGCCATCTATAGGAATTAGATCATCCGTCCTCTTGCAGCCACGCACCCACCTTGATGGGCAGAGGGACGGGAGGCTGCGATACATCTCTGTTACGGACATAAACCTTTCCCTCCCCCCACGCAATGAAAACCGCATCAATAGATCCCCCATCTGCTCACATACATCACGCACTTCACTCCAGTTTATTAGCTGGAATAAATCATAAATATTTCATTATACATCAACGACGCTCGACTCCGGGAAGGCGCAATCCATCACCTCGACACTCCTCGTGACCTGCCGCCACGCAATAAGCTTTCCAGTCTATTAAACAAGATTGATACAGTGTGCTGGGATGGACACGGGGAATTTATTTGTGGTGAGAGGGAGGGCTCCGAACCCGTGGAGCTGCTCCTGTGAGACCCTTGGACCAGTTCAACCAGAAACAGGATCTCTAAGCATGGTCGAGGTAAGAAGATGCCATGGCAAAGCAGGGCCTGGACTGAATCTTTGCCCTCCATGGCCACCTATCATGGAGTAATGTGGTTGGAAAAGACCTTTAAGATCATTGAGTCCAATCATAACATAACCACCACCAAACCATGTCTCCAAGCACCTCATCTCCTCGTCTTTTAAATCCCTCCAGGAACGTGACACCACCACTGCCTTGGGCAGCCCCTTCCAGGTCCTGATAACCCTCTGGGGAAGAAATTCCTCCTGATGGCCACAGACCAGCTCCAAAACCACCCTTATTGATCCAGACAGATCTCATCTCTCTGTGCCACATCTCCCTTTAAGGACATGGTTAAATATCAGGTGTGTGACCAGCGAGGAGCTACCAACACCCAAGGATGCTCCGCGAGGGGCTAACACAGCACATGGGATCGATCGAAGGGGGATTGACACAGCCTGGCCAGCCGTGATGTATGCGTATGTATCTATGAAACGAAATGCTAAATGACAGGCTAAACAACAGAGGCAACTTTAGCTTGATTTATTGCGCAGCGATGAATAATGTTTGTCAGCCATCTTGGCTGAGAACAGAGGTTAGGAGCGCAAATTGTAGCTCATTAACAGTGATTAGCACTTCTGAAAGGCTGGGTTTGGGCTCCTCTGCAGTGCAGCAGCGTGTGTCCCAGCGCACAGGTCCCTCAGCACCTTGCTCTGTCACCAATCCCTGTCACCAATCCCTGCCACCCCCAGCCATCCCAACACTTCAGCACATGTGTTCTCTGAAATCCAGCTCCTTTCCCTGACCTTGCCCTCTCCACAGGTCCTTGGATCCTCTTCTGACTTACAAGGGCACCCAAAAAATCCCAGGTCATAAAGCTGAAATCCTGAACTTCTGTTTTTGCTTATCTGTTGACATCATCAACTCCAACATCAACCCAACCCCACCATGGCCACTAAACCATGTCCCCAAGTGCCACATCCACACGGTTTTGAACCCCTCCAGGGATGGGGACTCCAGCACTGCCCTGGGCAGCCCCTGCCAGTGCTTGACCACTTTTTCAGTACAGAAATATTTCATAATATCCAATCTAAACCTTCCCTGGTGCAACTTGAAGCCATTTCCTCTCATCTTTTCCACCCCACAGACCGGCTTGCTGCTGCCTCTGGAGCCCATCATGGCTCCTCAGGGCCACTCGGGTCCATCTACGCTCACCTGGGCGCTTGGATCAGCAAAATGCCTTCCCTGGGCTCCCAAAAGACAAGAACCAAAAATAAGCAGGCTGCTTCTGCAGGAGCACAGGGCTGCTCCAGGTTGCAGCGTAATGAGGTTTTGGTGTGCACCGCACTCGTTAATAAAGCATCAAAGGCTCCTAAGGGGGAAGAGTTTGAAACTTCTTCAAAAAAAAACCCCACACGCGCATTAATCCTGCACCAATTATTCATGAGGAAACCATCGCCTCCCCTCCCCAGTGATGCTGTTTTGAGCCCTGGGAAGGGATGAGTCCTTCACCCCCTGGATGGAGGTGAGGATGTCCAAAGGCACAGCCACACCGAGGATGATACGGGTTGCTCCCCCCCCCCAAAAAAAACAATATCTGGGAGTAATGGGAGGCTGTCACGCTTTGTGGGCCACTGTCCACTGAGGCAGAGCAAGATT
>NW_010210165.1:4559-5463 GCF_000695765.1 Mesitornis unicolor
GCCCGCGTGAAATCTGGAGGTAATTTAATGGCTCAGGAGAAAGGGAATAAATCTATTAGAACGGAATCGCTGTTTGTTTACGTATCGTGCCACGAACACCACCAGGAGCAGCCGCAGCAGCAGGTGTATGTGCAAGCACCATTTATTTACATAATAAAATTGCCAAGGAGATTTGTAGCTCAGGGGCATCCTCGCCTCTCCCTGCGCCTGCCTAACTCCCATTAGTGCTAATGGCAGGCGCTGCGTGCTCAGCGAGCGGCGAACGGACCCTGCGCCCGCCCCTATGGCTGGTGCCGAGGGACGCAGGGATGCAGATGTCGCGATGGGTCAGGGGATGGGAATCGCATCGCGGCTTTGAGCCGCTTTGCCCTCCTCCTCATTGTGGAGAGCTGCCTGCTCCTGGAAGAGAAGAGGTTAAACCACTGACTTCCCGCTCTCAAAACTTCTCCAGAGACCCCTGGAGCATCCAGCACAAGGCAAAAAAGAAGAGAAAAATAAAATAAAACAACGCAGCCCGCAATGAATTCCTGTCATGCACTGGGGAAGCATGTTTGTATTCGGCAGGCAGCGGCGGTGAGCCTGCTGTCAGAGCCACGCTGCGCGAAAGGGCAAAGCCCTGCCGAGATGAAAGGCGGCGAAGGCCTAGTACAGCCTCCCCTGGCATTTCCACCTGGGAAAAAAAAGGGGAAGAACCACTCAAGGGCATCGCACAAAGAGCTGTGCTAATAAGGCTCCGCTCCCGCGATGCAGGGAGCGCTGGCAGCATCTCCTGGTACCAGGGAGGTGAAAGCTGCAGATAAGGCATCTCTGGATTGCAACCCGGTGATGCTGAGAGCTCTGCTCCCAGCCAGAGGATGGGGGAAACTGGGAAGCGGCTGCTGGATGCAGGAGGAGTGCAGCCACC
>NW_010210165.1:5485-7486 GCF_000695765.1 Mesitornis unicolor
TAAATCCCCTCCACAAAACCAACCCCATTGCTGTGAGCGGCCCCATGCCACCCCACAGAGCTGGCTCTGCTCTGAACCGCGCTGGCAGCGTCAGCTCCAGCTGCAGACACATTGGGGGACCTTGGAAACCATCATTCAAACCATCTCCCATCGCTGCAAGATGGGCTTCCAAGCATGCTCAAATGGCCAGCAGGTTTTGGCTAGCAAACACAAAGGCCCACCTCTGTACAATATTTTAGTAATGGACAGGTTATGGTTGGACTCGCTGATCTTAAAGGTCGTTTCCAATGAAATGATTCAATAATCTTCTTGTTTCAGGGCCTCGGCGTTTGCTGCCAATGGTTTCTGCTCCAGCCTGGGCTTGGGTTGCCATCAGACCATGGCATCCACCAGCAAAGTCCTGGGCACCAGCTTCGGGCCAGGAGAGGACAGCACCAAAGGGACTGACAGAACCCTCAGCATCTCTGGATGCATTTCTGGGTAAACTCAGCATCTCCAGGAGCATCTCCATCCTTCAGCACATTGAAGGTCTGCAGGAAGAGCAGCAGATGAAGCCTCCACAGCCTGGGGATGCTGCACACCCTGCTCCATGCTCCTCCAATGGGAAACAGCAAAGAAACCGGCCCAACCTTTGAAGGTTTCTGCAAGCAAAGGCAGCCAAGGCTTTGTAGGCTCCCTCATCATTAGCAGGGGCTCATGGGTGACTGATAGGACACAAGGAGGGACCCTTCCGGCTGCCTGCAGCCAGAATTACTGCAGATGGGTTTGCCCAGAGGACAAGCCAGGAAAGAAAATGGGTAAGCAAAAATGAAAAATGTGGCTGGGTGGGTTTTTTTTTTCCTCCCTACATTAGCATTTAAATATTTATAGAAATCCCTGCAGACAACAAGATGAAAAAGAAAACTCAAAGCCTAATAAATAAGTAAACGCGCCAAGGTGTGGCAGCCCCGCTGAAACTCTGAGGAGCGCGGTAACCATGCATGCACGGCTAAAAGGAACAACTGCAATGATAAAAACATTACAGTAAAGCTCTGCTTTGGCTCCTGCCTTCTGCAGAATGGCTGAGGGACCAATCACACCTCAGCTGAAGAGAGCACAGCCCCTTTTTCCCAGGGCAGTGACCTGTCCCAGCCTCTGGTGAGACAAATTATTAAATAAAGCAGAGATAACACCAGCAGGTCTGTTGACCAAGAGAGGCAGAGGTGGGATAGGAGGAGAGATATCTGCCTTAAGTTGTTCGCTTAAATAGAGCAAACCTATACTTTAGTTTACCACATAATACTGTTGTACATAAATATGTTCTCAATGGTCTTGAGCGAAACCCAGAGGGATGAGAGCTGTTGAAAGTAAAGCCAGAGACGTTCAGCTTGTCGTCAAGATAAATAAAATAAATGAGCCCAATAAAATACCCAAGGAAAAAGAAGGAAATGAGGGCACCATTTCGTCCCATGAGCTCTAAGAGATCTGTGTGATTCCCAGCCCTGCTCCACTTATGGTGGTGCTGGGTTATGTAAAGCGAATGCCAAAAACTGCTCAGTGAGCTCAGCAGCTCGTGTGGGCACCGGCAGAGTGCCTGGAGGGATGGGAAACCCGGCAAACGGGGAGGGAGGGAACACTGAGGACTCAAAAAAAGGCAGAAAAATTATAGATGGCCAAAGGTGGAAGGAAGAGCTGTTTTCAAGAGACTTCCTCTGGAGCTGGGCAGCTCTGGCATCAGGAATGAGGATAACACCCATCACCACCATCCCCATGGCCATGCCATGACCATGGCATCCCCATGGCCAGCGAAGCAGCCGGTCCCACCCTGTGCTGTTTCTGGGGAAGCTCCTGGTGCAAGGCGCCCTCAGTCCCTGCTGTAGACAACTCCAGTTTTTATCCCCCCTGCTGAAGCTTTCCAAAGCCCCGTGGTCATAGCAAAGGCACAACAAACACTCGGCTTCTCAGCACTCAAACCATGGCCATGGACCAGCGGTCGAGCACTGGCAGGGGCTGCCCAGGGCA
>NW_010210166.1:0-635 GCF_000695765.1 Mesitornis unicolor
TCATCATAAAAGGAGGTAAGATTAGTCAAGCTATTTTACTTCTGTCCTATCATACTTCAATTTAAGTACACTTTCTTCAACCTACAGATGTGGATAAAAAACCCAAACAAAAATGCATTCTCTTTGGAATGGCAAGAGCAGAGCAGAAAAGCAAGGAACTAGCACTGAATAAGCCTTTGAAAAACTCCTTTACCTCTGCAAATCACATTTCAGTTGCAAAAGATAAATTGTAGCCAGCAATCACTTATAGTTAAAATTACTCTAGAAAGACTTCTATATCTTAAAGAGTTCTTGATTTAAAATTATTTTTCAAATAGTTCTTTCTACTTAAGAAACTGTATAACTTTACTATTGATGTGTTGACTCAAAATTGCAATTGCAATCACTCTGTATGTTAGTAGCGTATTTATTTCTTGGAAACTACAGCATGTTATCCTGTAGATAAAACTTAAGAAGTGAAAACTAACTGAACTGATTACAACAGAATTTTGCTTTAGTAGTAACAGATAGAAGTTATACCCCTAAAAATAACTCATAGGAATGATTATTCATATCAGGAAATAAATCAAACAAGCAGATATCTAACATAAAGAAAATAAAGATCAAAAGCCCTTTGCTTGGGAATAATCTGTACC
>NW_010210166.1:658-10964 GCF_000695765.1 Mesitornis unicolor
CTTGGCTCATGTAGCACTTTTTCCCTCTGTGACCTTGCAAGAAAATTCCATGCAACTCCCTTTCTTCAAGTTTTCAGATAAGATTTGCCCCATGATGCATCCTGTTTATCAAATGCTCAGGTAGGGCCAAAATGTACCTGCTTGCAGGTTAAAAGCTCAGCATGTGTCTGGAGTTCGACTTTAGAAAATATTTTTCTCAGAACAGGTGGACTAATGCCAACTCTAAGTCAAGAAACACCTTGTGAAAAGCTACTACATGTAGCTAAAACTCGACGATTTTCATCAAAAATTCATGCAGTTCTGATGCAAAATCATCTGTCCAGACTTTGCCTGGAAAGCTCATTAATCTTTTCTCTTCAGTCTCTCCCCCAGCCTGCACTGAATTTCAGTCTTGTTAGGAAAACAAAATGTGAGTTTGACACAGTCTAGGCATGGACATTTTCCATTTGTCTCAAATTCACTTTTCCCAGTCCAAAGCAAGTCTTAAAAACAAGCTACCCTATCAGTCTCATCACTGAAAAGAATTCTGCAGAATTTAGATGGGAAAATAAAGTAACAAAAAAAAGCTCAGAGAATGGTAATACCTTCAAATAGGACCCAAACATTTTAGTGAACACCAGGTAACAAGTCTCATTTACAGTTCTCAAATTTTTGCTCTGTCTTCCCTTACTGTAGTGATTTTGTATTTTTGTAGTTACTGAGGACAAAGATCCAACATCAATCAGCTAAACTTTGTGTGACTGTTACATAGGCATTCAGGCACCTGAATTACTAATAATAAAAAAGACACTTTGGACAGTTAATTATTTCAGAACAAACGTTCTGACCTTGGTACATATTTCTAAGCAGAGCTGGCATTGTACTACATATTCCAGAAGAATTCTCTAGAATAATTGTTAATGCTTTGAAATTAGAGATAAACAAGTGGGTTATTACAGCATGAAGTCATCAAAAAAGGGCTATAGTTAAACTTTTGGAGCTCTGTACAGATAGATGTGCCGAATGTTTTCCATCTTTGCATCTTCCCTCTCTAAAACTGCTGTCAAACTCCAAATTCTACTTTTTCAGCTGCTTGTCTATCAGATTTATTATCAATTAAAGTAGTTTTCCAGTTCATAAAAGTAGCCTTGAGGAAAACATGCTTGTAGAATGCTTTGAAGTAACCAAAAGCTGTAATTGCTAGCTGGTGGTATTTTTATTGTAAAAATTATAGTAAACCTTGAAGTTTCTGTCATGGGCAAGAAATCTTTTTTTCTCTGACACTTAAATTCATTCTCAGTCCTTCTCTTTTTATCATTTAAAGATTACACTGAAGGTTGCTCAGAGAGGTCAGTGTGACTTAGACAGCTCTAAGACCTGAAACAAGGACACAGTGGAAATAACTCCCTCCTTTCTTACCTCTTCCTGCTCCCATGCCATTTTCCCTTGCTTCATGTGACTGCTGAAAGCTGCTGTTAGCCTTCTGTAACCAGGGCAGCAGAATCACTATCACATGAACTAAGGGAAAGAAAAAGAAAGGCAGAAGAGAGGTGCAAACCCCCCAAAATATATTTCGATGGCCCTACTTATTAAAAGGACCTTTTCCTTTTGCTGTTATGCACTTTAAAAATCAGACCAATACACTTCCAAAACAACGTTAAAGTGATGGAAGAGACACAAAGAACAGACCAAAACAACTACAAAGTGACGTCAGCACTAAGATCGCACAGTCTGGCACCACAGCTGTCTCTCCTGCAGGGCTTCTGCCATAAGGGCTATCAATGCACAGCTCAGCTCAACGTGCCTGCTTGGGTCTTGCATTCCCAAAAAACAGAAGTCTTTGAAAAGGTTTATGCTCCAACTCATCCTAGAAGATCTAAGCAAAGTGGACAACCTGGTTCACTGTGGAACAAACTAGACTGGCTCTGTAACATCCACAGCACTGTTGATGTTCACTTTATTACCACAAAGCAGCAGCACACTTGCTGCAGGGAAAAGGAAACTGACGTCTCTACTCTTGTGCACGGTCTGCCTGCTAACTCAAATAAAATTACAATAAAGGTCAGAAGGCCAGCTGTTCTGCCCCTAGCAATAGGGGAGGGCAGGCATGAGGTGTGAAAAAGACAGGAAGAAAATGCAAAC
This sequence comes from Mesitornis unicolor, assembly GCF_000695765.1. Lineage (NCBI taxonomy): Eukaryota > Metazoa > Chordata > Aves > Mesitornithiformes > Mesitornithidae > Mesitornis > Mesitornis unicolor. The sequence continues at coordinate 2,780 of NW_010210166.1, forward strand.
TGAGTTGTGCATGGAAATATCTACGTTTGCAACAGATTAGTTTTTTTCTAGCATATCCAAAGAGCTTTGAGTGAATGAGTTTAATGAACTCAGTTTCTTGATTCCTGAAATATTTTATAATTTATGTCACATAAGAATTTTTCCTATGAAACAGGAAAAGAGACTTTCCAGTTCATTTAAAATTTGTTTATTGTATGGCTTTGTGGAGAATCAGAAACTAAATTACCTGAATAGCACACACATGTTGTGTTACCTAAAAGTGTGATCAAACACTCCATATCCCATGCTGTCTCAAAGAAAATCTTATGAATTTTAATAGTAAAGGAAAAGCTTTATATGATTTTTCTGGACTGTACTCTGTGTTTTAATAGCAAACCAAAGCCATGCTAAAATATCAAATACTTTAAAAATAAACGACGAGGAAATAACTCTCTAGCAAACCACACTTGTGCTTAGGGTTGTGTGTCTTGACAGAGCCACACAGAAACATTCAATTTTATTCCTATTAAGTAATACTGGACACAAGGACTTCTATGTTACTCATTTCAGTTCCCTGCTCTTGAACAAATAGAGTACCTGATATAGACTGCATAGATCTATGATGACACCTATTTATTGCTGTTGCAATTAATGTAATGAATAGTAACATACTGTAAATGGAGCTAGTCAGTCCATATTCAGAACAACCCAGATTATTCACTATGCTATTCCAACAGCACTTATCCTGTACCAGCAGCACAACCATGTTGTTTAAGAACACATTGGATTTATAAATAAAACAATTCAAAATAACTCTGCATTGTAAGTCATTTATTTCTTGGTCCTCATAGATGAAAATTCCTGTTTGAATCTTATCCAAGTATGATAATATATCCAGGTGGCTACAGAGAGGACAAGATATTAACCATGTGTCAGGATCTGCAAATAATGAATGAGTTGATCTATAAAATGAGGCTACAACTGAGCCTAAAGGTCAACAAACTCTTAGTACTTCATGCACATCGAACATATCTTTAGATTTTCCATCTGTGTTAAATTTAGCACAGCTAATAACTTTATTAACTTTAGGAAAAGATACATGCCAATGCCTAAAGGTCCAAGACTTCAGATAGAAGTCTGTCATTTGTTATAACGAACTAACTTCTTGAAACTGCTAGTCGGATGCTTATTTGATTAATAAAACCCAAATAAATTGCCTTTTTAAGGAGATCTTCCAAGCTAGCTGGAAAGCAACTTTCTCAGGAATACACAGTGATGAGAAACAGCATCAGTGACAAGGAGCATCAACAGAGTGGTCTCCCATTCTAAGGGAAAGTCTAGTTTTCAAGACTTTGTTTTAGCCTCCTTAGAACTAGCTTGCATCACGACATTTCCTTATGTCAGTGCTCTATGAATAACTGGTCACATCTGAATATGTTGACTATGCCCCTATTACTGAAAGCAAATGGGAAACAAAGTACTTAAAACCTCAAATCTGTAACAGCTCTTCTAGACGTACACATGCTAGTATGAATCTCAAAGCAAACAAAACATTAAAGGAATGGCAATATCAGGAAAACTATGCCATCCCTTCACGATGCTGTTTTCTGAGAAAGAGGGTTGCTATTCACTCTCTTCCACGTATTCCACTGAAGATTATAAAATGTTTTCCTGAGAAATTTTTTGTTATTTTTGTAGTAACATGAGGATCTCCTGAAATCAAATTTATGTGCTCCCTTGAGATCCATCTGCCTGTGGGATATAAGCTGTGACCCTGCAGTTCCTAATGCCCTCGTGTTGTTGGCAATGTATCCAGCCAGGGCAAGTGGGAACTGTGCAATACTATACAATGAGAAACCAGAGAAATAATCTATTGCATTAAATGAGGTGAAACTGCGATTTGTCCCAGATTTTGTGCACATGGCAAGAGATGAGAAGGGTGTTTACAGTGCTATGTAATTCCAGAGCCAGTCTAGATGTTAAATTGTCTGTCTGCACAGCATGAATGCAGGAAAGTCCCTGCAACAAGTTTCAAGGCAATGGCGTTTCTATCTCCAGGATTATCTGTTCACTACTGAATATCCTAGGTAAACAGCCAGAAGTGTAACAATCAGACAGGCTGTGGTACATGTACAGAAGAAAACTTTTCAGCCCTTTTTTCTTCTCCTAGGAATAACAGACCCTTTAGATGTCTACAGTAAAAGACCAGCCTCTGAAAACTCTGAGGGCAGGGTCCTGAAGCCTACTGGCCCTGTCCAGTCTCCTCTAAGGACTCCCCCCTGCACCCTTGCCCACAGGCTCACACAGCCCATTTCAGCCTGCCCCTGTGGTGTTAGTCTCTGCCTGAGCTATGTCATAGGAGTGCTTGTCTCCAGACTCATGTCTGGCTCTGCTGCCTGGGTGGACCTTAGACCTGTGCTACAGGCAGCTTCTCTCCCTGAAGGACCCCTTGGATGTATATTGCAGCTTGTCTCCGGTTCTGACTTTGACCTTGTCTCCTGGATGGACCCACACTGTTGCCTTGCCTCCAGCCCTGTCTCTGGTCCCATCTCCTGCTGCTCCATATGGACTATGAACCTGACACGATCATTTGCCTTTTCTGAGATCATCTTACCAGAGGTTGCTCTGTCCACTTCACTTGCCTGCAGTGGGACTGTCCCCCAGAGGACAAGGGCATTGCCTGCACTGTAGTTGCTCTGGGTGCCTGGTTCCTGTCACCTTGAGCAGCAACCCCATTCTTGCTGCTCCCTGGATGCAGCCTGTATCACTGGTGAGGTCACTAGACCTTGCAGTGGACTTTATGCACCTCTCTCAAGTAAACCCACACAGAACAGAGATGAAATGTAACAGTATGGCAGCACACATCTCTTCAGAAGCAGAAAATTCACTGAGAACATTTGCTGGTTTTCACTCATTTAAAAAAAAAAAAAGTGTTAAATACTGGGCATTGATTGCAGGTTACTTTAGGAGACACACAGCCCTAAACTCTGCCAGCACACCACTTCTCTCATATTGCATATTACTTGTAACAAGTAATGCAGAACAATCCACTGATGCAAAAAGGACTCCATTTCAAAAGGCATGCTATCATTTGTAATTAAATAGTCAAAAGTTTAGCTAGATGAATGCTCCGAGTAAATATATGCTCTACTACATTTTTGTTGGGATTTGCTAGACAGGAAATAAGTTCAGATCATATCTTTCTGTCATATATTACAAAGTTACTTGTAAGTCTGCTGCAAACTTCTGAAATGAAGTCTTAGCCTGTCTCCTACCACTACTTATTTTAATTTCATCTATGCCTTGCCTATACAGCACAAGGAACCATATTTAAAATAATCAGCTTAATTGCAACTGATAAGCAACTTGTGCTGTAACAAAACTTGACACAGTTGTGGTGCATTGATCCTGGCTGTCCAGGAACCCACCAAGCCACTCTGTCACTCCCCCTCCATTCTTCACTGACCTTGGTGTCTGCATAGTTGCTTCTCCCACATATTCTTATTCTTACTCCTCCCTCCCTGCTGCTGTATTTTCTACCGTTATCACAGAGGGGCTACCAACATCACTGACAGGCTTGGCTTTGGCCAATGGTGGGTCCATCTACGAGACAGCATGAACTGGCTCTGTTTGGTATGGGGGCAGCTTCTGGTGTCTTCTCACAGAAGCCACCCCTGAGCTCCCCACTACCAAAACCTTGCCATGTAAACCCAATGCAGTAGCAAGGTGTGAATATTTCTGACTCTGCTAGCTGGCTAAACCTGCATGCACAGAAAACCAATAAAATTGCTAAAAAATGGTCCTTTACTCTGTTGGAGGCTTAACATTATCTGTATTCTATCCAAGGAATTACTGAGGATGCAAACGGCAACTTTAAGAAAAAGCTAATAAAATTAACAGATAATATCTGCAGGAATGAAGTCTGGAAAATTCCATTTTTTCTGGAAAAACTGAAGCACTTCTCATGACTGATAGACATTGTTTAATAGAAACTTACTAAGTTTATGGTAGAAATCTGGCGAAAAAACAATGTCAAACATTTACCTAGTATTCAAATGCATTTGACAGCATTTATATTTTGGGAAATTTGCATTTGCATTCCAGTCATGAATACACAACTACGTCGGACTTCAAACTACAGGGATTCGATCTACTACAAGCCAAATGCTTATCCTTTCTTCCATGAAACATCCCTAGTCCTCTCTTGTTGTATATAATAGCACAAAGGTGTTTCACTTGGAAAAAACTGAGAGTTCAAAATGTAATTTATATTATAAATTGTTTTAAGCATCTGCTGGACTATATTGCAACTTGCTCTCAACCCTCACTCTTCTTAGGAAAGAGTCTGGTTATGATACAAGATAATCCTCAGGCAGCTGCAAGTCTTTCCCTTACAAGGAATCCCTACCTTGTTTAGACTCTGGCATCCAGATTTCCTAACTGCACTCTCATCATGAGGAATCCCTGGGATGCCATAACTGGGGATGCCATTATCCTCAGATAACCTTCTTGAAAAATAATTATCTTTTTCTTTTCAAATATTTTTCTGTAACTCAGATTACAACACTTACAAAACAATAAGTGAAAAATAAACTAGCACGGCTTCTCTTAATAGACTAAAAGTCATTGCCCAGCATTTATTACCAAGTATCTCAGCTCTTGACATTCCTGTTGTGTTACACATTACATAAACATATATTAAAACTGCTGGTCCTGCTTCAAGATGTGTACAGTCACATGAGTAAGCAAATCATCCACAAACACAGCAAACAGCACCCAAAATGCTGAGTGTTCTTTCTGATTAAAGATGAAAATTTGTAGCTATTGCTATTACAGAGGAAGTGTATTACCTATCAACTTATTACAATGCTATTGCATTACCTGTGGTTCCTTATTGTGTTGGCTAGGATCCTTTTCATAACTCTCTGCATAGATCCGGAGAGTAGCTCTCACATGGCTAGAAGCACTCATTCTGAAAATGAGTCTGGAAGCATCAGAAAAAACAATCCGCAGTCCCTATGGGAGAAGGAGGAACAGTATATATGTAAAGGTGGCCGTACCTTTAAAATCACAGTCTGCTGCTTTAAAATTAAAAGTGAAAGGAAGAGTCATCTGGAAAAAAAAATCCCTATAACCTTGGACAACTCATTTATTACTCTTTTTCCTCCCCTCTAAAGACTAGAAATCTTGTGTACTCCCTCCCACTCCTCATAACAAGGACACTCTTACTACTTGTTCTGTGAGAAACAGTTATAAAATCAGCAAGGATCAGCCTAATAAATAGTTACAGGATCCCAGGATCCAAAACCAGTTGTCAGTAGTGAATACAGAAGACAGGATCAGTTGCTACCCCTCACAGGCCATCTGTCAATTATCTGATTACACAATTTCAACAACAGTCTGTAGTACAACTTGGGAAATTTAACTTTAGGTGCTAATTTCAAGTACGGTATTAATGCACATTAACTGCATGTAGAATAAAAATGATTTATTATTCATTAACTATGACTTTGCTCTTTGTTCCCATCTTAATCTCTTTTTTTCCTTTCCTCCCCCCTCCTTTCATTTTGTATATATGAATACATTTTTCTACAGACCACGTACTTGGATCCACAGTCGACAGACTTTCAGCACAGGGACGCCATTAACGCCAAAGGACTCAATTGCACAGTTTAAACAGTTGTAGTGTTTCAATACTCTACAAGCAGTCCAGCTCCCTTTCTGTAAATGGTATTCTTAGGCTAAGTGCCACCTCTGCTATGCCACTGAAATTTATTTCCCCTTTTAGACCTGCCTTGGCAAATGCCTAGAGCGCAAACTGAGATCCTTGCTACTTTGGTTTAAGGGGTTTAAGGGAAAACCATTAAAAATGAGAGAAGATAATTTAGAGAGAAGTATTTCACTCTTCCAGTTTCACCAGCCGCTTCAGAAGCCACTAATGTTAGTATCATAGTGCTCCAATATTTTAAAGTATAAGTAGAAAGCTTTGTTTCCTCACATGTATACCAAAACATTTTCAGCACGATGTAAAGCATTGTTTGGTTTATAATCGCAGAATCACAAAATGGTTTGAGTTGGACCTTTAGAGGTCTGGTCCAATGTCCCTGCAATCAGATCAGGTTGCTCAGAGCCCCATACAGCTTAACCTTGAATGTCTCCAGGGATGGGACACCCTACCACCCCCCTGGGCAACCTGTTCCAGTGTTTCACCACCATCATCACAAAAAAAATCTTTGTTATTTCTAGTCTGAATCTACCCTCCTTTAGTTTAAAACCATTAACCCTTGTCCTATTACTACCTGCCCTTGCAGAAAGTCCCTCCCCAGCTTTCCTGTAGGCCCCTTCAGGTACTGGAAGATTGCAATAAGGTCTCCCTGGAGCCTTCTCTTCTCCAGGCTGAACAGCCCCAACTCTCAGCCTGTCTTTACAAGAGAGGGGTTCTATCTCTCTGATCATTTTTGTGGCCCTCCTCTGCACCTGCTCTAACAGCTTCATGTCTTTCCTGTATAATGTCCATAAACACTAGAAAATACACAACAGGAAAATATCCCACATGGGTAAAGGGCTGGATTAGATAGCCTAAGAAATATTTTCCATCTCTAGCTTTGGTGATAACATGGAACTTTTATTAGGTGCTAGTATAGCATTATATGTTAATTTTAAACATGCATTAGCAACATAAATTTATCTAGTAGTCTTAATATGTACAGCATGAGAGACAAACAGAAATAGATTACATTCAGACGACTGAGCTTTTGAGTCTGTTTTTCTAATGTTTGCTATTAAGCCAACTTGGTAATGGTTGGCTTCAATTGATGGTTCAATTGATGCTGATATGAGTTTTGCCATTGATTGCAATGGAACCTAATTTTCATCTTGGATGTCTAGAATTGTACAGGCAGTTTGTTATGATCTGATTCTGTGAGCAAGGGGTTGTTCTCTTCCTGACTGCTCATTAGACTTAACTTTATGATGGGGAAAAGAAAGAAGATAAATCGGAATTTCACGATTCTGGGTATAGTTTGCTTTGAATGACTGTCAAACCCAGGACCAGCAACTCAAAGTATGGAACATTAAAGCCAATCAGCTTTAAGAAAGATATCCACAAAATGAAAGCATGAACATTTGAGCATGTAAATGTCATCTTCTCCAAAGACCAAATAGGCATTTTACATGCTCCTGCCAGGCCTAGCAATCCCCACAATGACATGACTAGCAAGACCACTTGAATACTCATCCACATACTCCAAGTTTATCTAGCAGCAATAACAATAACACACTGTTACTTGGTTTAACACATCTGAAGTCTCAACATTCATTAAATAATGGTCTTTGGAATAAAAAGGATTTATAAACACTCCCCATAACTCTTCTCATAACTTTGTGATGCAAAAATGCTCCACCAAACTACACATCTGTAAGCAGTTTCATGTTACGTTAATGGGAATTGGGATGCTTATGCAATGTATATAGACACATGACCAGCATTCAGACAGTTTATTCTATTTCTTAGCTTATTATTTTCCTCATTGTGCTTTTCTCAGGGACACACACCTAACAGTACTGATTTTCACACACATGTGGTAACACCTAATATTTGTCTATAAAACCAGGATTCCTGCCATACAGCTGAAAATACCCTGTAAAATGGAATTAAAGAGACATAGTGGCTGTACTCTTTAAAAACAATAATCCTAAGTGCCAAGGAGAAATCCTATGCTAGAGAAACAATGGCCTTTAGAGCTGGACTGTCAGAGTCAACCTTTAAAATCCCCATATTTGCACCTGAAAATTCAGTTTAGCTCATTTTTCAGATAGCCCAGCAGCAAAATTCTGTCTTCAGACTCTCGATTGGAAACAGTGATTTAAGAACTACCAGACATTTTCCCTCAGGAAGGGCACAGAAATTAATGACACCTATTAATTTTTTATATTACTTGTAGTTTTCTGTAAATTACATGTAAAAGCTGTGAGTTACGAACATTTGCTAAAGCCAAAAGACCCAGCCAAAAACACTGTTACCAAAAAAATACGAAAAAGCATTGCCTGGAGAATAACTTGTGACTCTGCACCTTTTGCAAAGGCAAAACCAAAGAGGTTTTCCCCTTTTGTTACGGAATACCCAGTCTAATATACAAAACTTTTCCATTTTGACATTTCTGAGCTTTTGTGGTCCACAGAACCACAGAACGTTAGAGATTGGAAG
>NW_010210167.1:0-2035 GCF_000695765.1 Mesitornis unicolor
TACTGGCACAACATGAACACATTCCCATGACAAGGGCTGTGAATGAGGATTGTAAAACTGACACTTTTCTTGAACCTGTTTTCTACATTGAAAAAAAGTACTTTTAAAACTGATTCCTGGGGGCACCCCTGCTGGCACCAAGTGTACAAATAATGTTTGTATTCCAGTTCAGAAAAAGATCAATAAAAATATTTCATTGAAAGCTGACAGCTTTAACAAACTTTAAAGGTTAGCCTTGGTGCTAGTTAGCATATATATTCATGTCTCTATCAGTCTATTGAATTACTCAGCTGAACATGCATACAAAAGCAAAACTAAGGGGAAAATACCAACCAAACAAACACAAAATGAGAAAGCCATCATTAATAATTCATAAATAATTCTATTTTTTTCAGCGTGTTGGAAGTCTGTTAAGAACTGAATCCTGCTGGCTCCTAAGTTACTTCAGAAACTCACAGAGCAACCCTGCCCAAGAATGTTAATGTTTCTGTAAGTGGATAGCTACCAAAACACATTGTGGATTCTCATCCCCTCAAGCACTTGTTCATGTTTCTTTGGATTAATATAGGTAGGGTTTTTCATGAAATGTTTAACTGACAGTTTTTATATTTGAATTTCACAAGTCTCTGAAGACCATAAAGAACTCCAAATTCAGACCTAATCCTCTGTTACAAAGTAACTCAGAATTTTTGAACAGTTTCCAAATGACTATTATAGTAATAATGAGGATACACAATCTCTTCTGCCTCAGCTGGATCAGTAGTGATGCTGCTTTTGACAGGTTAACCTGTCTTAAAACTTTCTGAGGGGAGGAAGGGGGAGTAAAATAAAATTTTGATTATTAAATCTTTCAATTGATGGCTGAACCTATTAACATTTTTCAGAATTAACTATTTTTCTGGGAACCAGTTTACAGTGAAACTTGCAGCTGCTGCCTGACAACGAATTGATTTTAGGCAGTATTTATGAGGGATTGAAATGTAAGATTTTAGCAATTAAGAGAGTTTAGTGAAATACTCCATCAGTGAGCTGATAATAGCGGAAAACAACGCATTTCAATGCATTTCAACCCCTCCACTCAAAGAGGATAAAAAAGAGGTGGGTGCAAATGACTCAATAGAGGCTTCACTTTGTCAAGACTCAACTCCCACTATTTCAGTCCAGATATAATCCTAGCTGCAATCCATTCTGCCACAGTGGAAATATGTTTCCTTTCTAGGTAGCTGTACATGGCTTTTTAAAATTTTTTTTTATTTTTTTTTATCTGTATGGGAGAAGACTACACAGGAAAGAGGAAAGCAGTCCCTTTTCGGTGGCATTGAGGCAGTCCAAGGTGCTTTCATAGCAATCATAATTTTTACCTTACTGACAACAAATAGGATATTCAGTGGGGATGAGTTGAAGATTATACCCTGAATCTGTGGCTCAAGCTTTGCTGTGCCATGACAACAGAGCACCACTGGGACAGGTACATTGACAGCACAGGACTTATGAATGAAAATCTTGCCTTTGGGCAAAAGTTTACTGAAGGGCATCTCTTTAGACCGGTGCAGTGTTACAGTCTTTATTATAGTGTTTGTCTCCATTATCAAGTTTGTAAATCAGCCTTTGGGTGTTTGAATAATCTGCATGACATGAAATTAGTGAGATGACAAAGATGATGCCATTTCCTGTGGGACATATAGCAGGGAAAAGTTTAGAGCTTCGTTCAACTCTGCTTTCAAATAACTGTTAAAATGAGTCTTGTAAGCCATACTGATTTCCAAATATTTACAATGGTGCAATCTTATACCCACAATGACCTCATAGATGCATAACTTGTGTTAAAATAGATCCATGTAGGACTACAGAGAAGAGAATCATCATAGAATCAGAGTCATCAAAGAACAGTATATACCAAAGTTTCTGACATGGTGCTGAGTAAAGTCAAAATTACAGTTTTTTAGAGAAGAAAAAACCATTTCAGCTGCATCTTCATGTTGTGTAAACTGCATTCGTAGAATCATATCATAGAATCATAGAATAGTTTAGGTTG
>NW_010210168.1:0-4442 GCF_000695765.1 Mesitornis unicolor
CCCTGGGGAACACCACTTGTGACTGGTCAAAGAGCAACTTAACCCCCTTATGATATCATAAGTACTTATTTTAAACACTTGTTGATGGCACTTTACTAATTTATGCAAAGAGCTAATTGTTAGGTAGCTAAAAGCATGGCTGTGTGTGCAGCACATAAAGTACGTGAATTTAGCCATGTGTTTTTGGAGCTTTGCTGTCCACCTGCGAAGTCCTCTGTATTACTGTTACTCATCAGTCTTTATCACTGGTGAAGGAACAGGATGGTAGCTGAGTGTCTTACCCTCTTATACAAGAGTTTTATGCTGTGAAAGGCGAGTGAGTGTGATGGGATCTTGTGTGGTTCCAATGATTATTATTCAGACAGAGTGCCTGTATAGGTGCACTCAACTGAAGTTCTGTGGGAAAATGCAATTTGAAGCGAAAAGGTAATACAGCTGTAACTTCAGAGAAGCTATGTTGGTGACACACTGTGTTACATTGCTGGAGAAGAGCAAATGATCAATACCTGTGGTTCTTCGAAATAATATACTTCCGTGGGAATTCCACTACTTTTCCATTATTGCCTAGGCTTCGAAATGTTAGTTGCTGAAAGAGGTTTGTTTCCATGTGAGGGCAAGAGGGAGTGCAGTGCATCTGTCACCAGCAAAACATTGCTTAAAATTCCAAATTTGCACAAATAAATAGGATTTTTACCCACCCTGGAATCTATATTAAGGATTTATTTTTTTTTTAATCCAAAATTACCAAGGGATCCTTTTTCATCTTACTTTAGGCAAAAATCATTCCCTTTAAGATACCTAAGACATTTTTGATCATACAGATTTCTGGTTTGGATCTGGGGAAGGACAGGCAGATTTGGGTTTAATGAGTTTATTCTTCCCTGCATTTCTTGGATCTCTCCCATTACCTGAAAAAAAAAAAAATTGTGTTGCAGTGGCATTATTTCAGTATCATGGTCTGATTTTTAATGAAATATCCTCGTTTATCTCTGTTTCCCAAATGTCACCAATGCTTTCCTCTTCCTATTGTATCGTTTCAGGTGTACATCAAAGTTATAGACACAAATAATCACAGGCCTCAGTTTTCTGCTTCAAAATACGAAGTTGTTATACCTGAAGACACCATACCAGAGACAGAAATTCTGCAAGTCAGTGCCACAGACAGAGATGAGAAGAATAAACTGATTTATACTATACAGGGCAGCACCGATCCCATCAGTCTTAAAAAATTCCGTCTGGACCCTGGAACTGGCTCTCTTTATACTTCAGAAAAACTAGACCATGAAACCATGAACCAGCATATTCTCACAGTAATGGTAAATAAGCACAAAATTCCTTCTGTAGTGAATAACAAACAGAGCTTTTTAAATGTAGTCCTGGTTTTGCTGGGATAGAATCATAGAATCAATTTTCTTGTCAGGTTAATTTGCCCCCTTAATTCAAGCATTTATTTGTAGGTTTAATTTTTTATGCAGTATTTGTTACTGGTACAGATTGAATCTTGAATTATTACTAATATTTGATGAACTAAAACATCAGTGCTGTTTACTAGTAATATGCTAACTGTTTCAGGTTCGAGATCAAGATGTTCCTGTAAAGCGCAACTATGCTAGAATCATCGTTAATGTTAGTGACACAAATGATCATGCTCCCTGGTTCACCAGCTCTTCCTATGAAGGACGCGTGTATGAGTCAGCAGCTGTTGGATCAGCAGTACTCCAGGTTACAGCATTAGATAAGGACAAAGGAAAAAATGCAGAAATTGCGTACTCTATTGAATCAGGTATATTGACTTTCTTGCATCTTCAGTTTATTTTGAAACAATGCTTGCTGATACTTTGTTTCAACTGTAGACATTAAAAAAGCTATAATAAAGAGGGCAATACAGTTGTATGTGTTATATTCTCTGAGTTATTTTTAAGAGAGAGCCTCAAAGCATGTAAAAGAAAACTACAATGACAAATATTCATCTCCCTCTCTTAGCTACTTATGTTATCCTTTAGATACATTCAGAACATTTTAGTAGTGGCAGAAGAGAAAGCTACCTTAAAAACCCGTAAGAGGAGTGTGTTCTTCAGAAATTACAGAAACATTAAATTCAGATCTTTAAAAAGTGTTCTTTTTTGATAAGGTAAGGGATATTTTGTGGCATATGCAAAGCAAGGATGCTAGTGATAATAGCCCTGTTTGCAAAAAGGTAGGCACAATCTTGTATCTTCCATGTCCAGCTGCTTCCATGTGTAAAATATAAACTTTCTCCAACATTACTTCTCAGGAGACTGACAAATAGGTATTCCTTTTTTGCTAGTAATAGAAATTTTGACTATTAAGGTAGAATGCTGCCGAAGTGCTTTCATGTTTAGCACAATGTGAAAGAAAGGAGCTCAGAAATACCTTATAATACTTTATCCATCTGCTTGACCACTAAAGGGTCCAAGTTTTTAAGTTAAACTTTCTGATAGATTTATCAAGGAAGAGGTTGCTTTGCATGGCTCCCTCTGGTTGATTTTAAATACTGAGATTTGCATTCTAGCTCCATAAAATACATAAGAAGTTCTTTAATAGCTAGTCAGTTTGACACTAAGGCTCCTTTCTGATTGCAGGCCAGAGAAGAGCATTAGATGCTGCTGTTTGTTTTTAATGTTAGAATATCTTTCTGAACTTGTCTTTAACAATGCCATTCAAATGATGGCGATTTTGAATAATATGAAACTAAGATGACATTGACTGAGTTCACTTACCAGATGGAAGTGAATTTTGGTTCAGTCCATTAAATCTAGATACAAGCCTGCTATTACTGAGCTTCTGAACTATTTAGGCAGTATGACAGGAAAAAAAAAAAAGTTGTTTAAATTTAATTACCTATGTGCAGTACTACTTTCAAGGTAGAAAGTAATTTTAAAATCCCAGTAACAAGCATAAGAAACTGTATATTAAAGAGAACAGTAGGTAAAAAGTTTTTCAGTTACTGTTGCATGCAAGATGATAAGCACAAGTATGTTGCTTTGTAAAGCATAGGAATTTTGAAGTGTAAATATTTTTCTTTTCTTCCCCCAAAGTGTTATTTCAATGAAAACATGCTTTAACACTGTATTAAAATGAAGCTGTGGTGATGAGAGTCTCATAAATTCTTTAAAATATGTTTGTTTTCTGTTATTTGTAGAAATATGGCCTTTATACTAAGCAGGACAGTAATGCTAATGAAATTTTTCTCTTGCCTTTCTTTTCCCATTTCAGTCATGCTTGTTTTACAAATGCCAAAACATGGCAAGAAAAAAAAATGTGTGCATGTGCTGTCTAGGCTGAAGTTACACCCTGTTCTATTCCTTTCTTCTTGCTTTTTGTAGGAGTAAATTTAAGACTGTCTTAGGTCTGTTTTACAGGACTGTGATCTGCTGGGAGGAAAGCATTGTAATTGATGTTCTGAGCATATGGAAGGAACATTCCTAAAATGTTTGTAATGGCTGCTTGGATTTGTAATGGGATATTTTAAGAATGCCACTGTGTTTAGAGCCTCCACTTAAAAAAAGAACAACAAACAAAAAACCCCTCTTGCCTACTTGTGTGCATAACTCAGAAGTTCTTAATGAATTTTTTCCATGCTGATAACATAGTTTTAGCAATGTAATTTTTTTTAAGGAAGTAAATGTTAAATCTTACCATATTTAGTACATGAGCTGAATATTGTGTGCAGTAAAGTTCAGCTATATATTTGAAAATACGAAGAAAACAAGTTTTTATCAAATGATAGCTGGTAATACGCAGCAGGTAGTATTTTTTTCTGATACTATCATAGGGAATAACTTGCCTATGCATTAATATGGAGTTAGGAAAGATAATTTGGAAAAAAGATGCATTATGAAACCGTTATTTAATGACATTTGCGTGAGGAATTAAGATTCCCAACTGTGAATTCATTAAAATACTTCTTTCTTTTTTTTTTTTAAAGAGAAGTCTAGTTATTTTAGATCATAAATTGTAACTTGTATTCCAGTAATGTTAACTTCAGAATATAATTCTCTTTCAGCTACAGTAGATATTTAAGTTGGCTTAAACATGAACTTGATGACAAAGATAATTAGAAGAAAATACCTAATTTATAAAGTTGAAACTTGGAAAATTGTTATCTTTAATGGAAAGTGAAATAAATTCTTTTTATTTATTTTCAAGGCTTGGGTGGCTTTGTTAACTGTTTTATGCAGTGTTTCCACAAGTCAACTCAGAATTAGTGTTAACTCTTGATTATAGAAAACTTTTCAGAGAGGCTAACAAAAGGTTGTTAAACAAAACTAAGAAACTCCAATATTTTCTGTGTTCTCACTATGCGATCTCTTTTAGTGTACAGCTAAATAAGCAATCATCCTTTTAAGTTCTGTATACCTCTTTCGTAATAGTATTTCTTTTTTTTCCACAGGGAATATTGGAAATTCCTTCTTTATAGA
>NW_010210169.1:0-273 GCF_000695765.1 Mesitornis unicolor
CCCAGACCCTCACCCGCGAAGGTCGGGCCCCCCCGCCGGGCTCTGCCGTCGGCCGCGCCGTGGTCTGGGGGCAACGGGGGCAGTGAGGGGTGACCCCAAAACCGGCACCGCCTGCACCCCAACACCGTCCTGGTCACCACACGGGTGTCCATACACTGACCAGGGACCACATGGGTGTCCATACACTGACCGGTGACCACACGGGTGACCATGGGTGACCATGGGTGACCACACGGGTGTCCATACACTGACCAGTGACCACACGGGCGACCA
>NW_010210169.1:1116-1336 GCF_000695765.1 Mesitornis unicolor
GCGGGTGACCACACGGGTGTCCATACACTGACCAGTGACCACACAGGTGACCACGGGTGACCACACGGGTGTCCATACACTGACCAGTGACCACATGGGTGACCATGGGTGACCACACGGGTGTCCATACACACTGACCAGTGACCACACGGGTGACCATGTGTGTCCATACACTGACCAGTGACCACAGGTGACCACGGGTGTCCATACACACTGACCA
>NW_010210170.1:0-19332 GCF_000695765.1 Mesitornis unicolor
GTCCTGGCGGGCTGGAGGTCTCTGTGCTGGTAGCATTCGCTCCAAGGAGCGTCCAGGTTACCAGAGGGGGAGGTATGGCCGTAGGTGAGAGGCTGATAAAACCGCTGCCTTTATTCGTGTTCTGTAGGGGCAACAAAGCTGTCGAGGTTGTTTCTCTTGGAAAACTCTACAGAGAGTCTCTTTCATGAGAAGAAACCGAGAGGAAAAACTGTCCAAAAAGCGGTTGTCTTGGGCATGGGGCAGGTTGGGGGGGGTGTGTTTAGGGCCGCTTGGGGAAAACCAGCCTCCCTTCTCGTACACCTTTTCAGGTCGATAAGGAGGTCCTGGAGTGAGCCGGTAACGTAAGGGAACAATGAGAAAGAGAGTTTTGGAACTCTCAGTGCTTTGAAGTGTGGAGGAAAGTGGGAAACACTGGCACATGTGGGACTTGCCTGAGATGAAAGCAGTGAGTTAGGCTGGTGATCTTCAGAGAGCTTTGGTGGGATGTGATGAGGCAGGCCAGGTGTTAGAAAAGCCAGGAAGGAAGCTGAAGTAACAGAAAACAAGAAAGGTTTGGGTGTGAATTCAGAGATATGAATAGAAAGAGAGACTGTTTTGAAGAAGGGGTTATATTTGAATGAAGTATTAAGAAAGGCTTACATTGTAAAGAAAATACAGGCTAAGTTACCGTGTAGAGTTTGAGAGAGGGAGAGGGCATGAGAAAGGAAAGAAGTACGATTGGAGTCATACTGATATTTTTAGGCTATCAAACTATTTTATTGTTAATATCTGTTTGTTAAAGCCAGCAAGGCCAGGTAGAGCACATTGTGTCAGTTGCTCTCCTCTCATTTTTTGCCATAGTTTGCTGGCTTGTCTTCCAAATTGTCTTTACATTCATGGCAGATTGGTGGTATTGTCACAAGTTCCTTTACTTTTGCATCCGTGATGCGAATTCCACAAAAAAGTCTTTGAATGAGATGTCCCATTTTTGAAAGGAACAGGGATGCAGGAACACCCTCCTTTCTTTCTCACACCCAAAATAAACAGAAGCACTCCCTTCTGAGTGGGGATAACAGGCATGTTAGGTTCATGGTTGGCTTTGTTCTTCCTCCCCATTTTTCCCAGAATACTTTAGGAGAACACTCTAATCACAGAGGCAGTTATAAATACTGGCATTGAGCAGCTATGGATAATTGAGCCTTAGAGCCCAACTTTATATCCTGTTTTACAGTATGTTTATCAGTCTATGTACAGCATTATAGTGAGTTACATATATACATACCCATATCTCAAGCTTGCCTGACATTCCTCTTGAGAAATGTAGTTATTGTTGATCATAGAAAAGTTTGTGTTTGAAATGTAATAGGATAATTTATTATGGCAAGAGTGCAAGCACTTAAGGTTTTGGTTTTGTTGGGAAGGAAAGCTTGTCTCTTGATTTGGAAGGCATTTAGGATAATCAACGCTGCCACAGCTTAAGTGCTTAATAATGGATCTTAGTGCTGCGTTCCTGAGGTTTCCTTTTTTTTGTAGCAAGGAGATATAATCATGTATATGAAATAACATGAATGTCTCTAGACTTCCCCTGCCCCATTCTGTGAGCTAGGCTGGCAATTCTGAGAGTAACAAGGCAAAATGATTTACACATTACTATTTATGCTGCATTTTTCCTGGTTTGCTGGGCAGCTAGTGTTACTCTATTAACCGTTCCTCAGAGAAGCTGTTAATAGTATATGAGCTGCCACTGTTGGAATTGATCCAGTCATCCTAGAGCATGCAGAGTTGTTGCAGAAGTAAAATATTCACAGCGGAATGGTAAGTGGGAGTTCTGGGTACGTATATAATGCGTGAACATAAGGGAATGGCTCCTGCGAGAAGGGAATTTCAGTTCGTCGCTCAGTCTTCAGTGACTTCTCAGCACTTACATTTTTTAATTCTAAACAACGCATGCCTTTGTTTCCTGCTTGCGTATCGGAAATTCTATTTGCTGCTGCTGCAGTTTAAAATGGATGAATTTCAGGGTGCTTTTCAAGGTGCCTCATGGATCTTCAGCGGTAGCAGATCTGTTGACTGTGGAACCAATTGGTGATGCTGGTTTCTTTGATCTGCTTGATGAACATAATTTTGCTGCAGTGTGATAATAAAATGCAGGGATTTTCATTCAGCTGTCCCAAAATCTGTCGGAATTTAACTGGCATATAATGATTTGCAGGTTATAGAGTATGTTTCATTTAAAAAGCTTGCTTTCTTATATAATTGTTAATGCTCTGTAGTTAGATCTCTGTAATCCACTGAGTTGTGGAATAAGTAATTTGCTGCAGGCAATTTGGCAGATTAATTGCAGAGTCAGGAATAGAATCTCTTGTTCAAGGCAACTGGGAAACATCTGTGCAAAGGTAGTATCTTTGTGTCTGCCATTTTGGGGTTTTTTTTGTTTATTATAGCTTTCACCCACATTGAAAATAATAATCTTTGAAACAGATTCTAACTTAGTTTAGTAAATTCAGTTTACCAGAGACCTAGCTTCAAGAAGGAACCATGTCTTTCTGCTCAGCTAATGCTTTGTTTCATAAAATAAACTATAATAGTACTGATGATGTATAATAACATTGTATACGGTATCAGAGCTAATTAACTCCCACCAATTAACACACACACATGTGCACACAGGCCCTGCTCACACTGTGACAGGTATACCAGCAGCTGGTGGTCAAGGAAAGAAAAGTTCAATAATAAAAAAGACCATATTTCTATTGTGTACCTACAACAGAACTGCAGAAGGTTAAAGGATATCAGTCATTCTTTGAACTCTGTGAAACACATTTTTAATGATACCTGGTTTGTGTTCTGCCTCCTTCCCCTGCTATAATCGTTAGCTGGTGGCAGTTTAGTCATGGAGGTATTTGTAGTGTTCCTTTGTACTCAGCGTGGATTTTTCTTCCCAGATAACCTCTTGGGAATTTCCTGGGTTGACAGCTCCTGGATTCCAATATTGAACAATGGGAGCGTGTTGGACTATTTCTCGGAGCGAAGTAACCCGTTCTATGACCGAACATGTAACAATGAAGTTGTCAAAATGCAGCGGATGACCTTGGACCATTTGAAGTAAGTTGTGATTTGGAATGGCTTCTTGTGCAGTGTCCTTTGTCCCTTCATCCAGAGGCTTTGCTGGCTGAATGGAAGCGTGCTGGGAACCTCCTTCTGTTCTGTGCTTTTTAGTCCCACCGCTTGCCAGGGAGCCCAGCTGTTTTTGTGTTTGGATATCTCCTGCTTCCTCTTACACCATTTCAAGGAGAAGTTAAGCATGAAGGATTCTATGTATATCCTGAGATTCCAGTAAATCACCTTCTAGATATTTCTCTGAATTAGAAAAGCTCTCTTCTCACCTCATCTTCCCAGCTCACAGAACCCAAGTGATGGAAATGTAGCTGAATATTTTTCATTTAATATAGTTAAATGTTTTTTCCATGGTGAATAAGGTTTATGTTAGGGGATATTTTGAGTTCATAAACAGTTTGTTTCTCCGTATCCTGCTGGCTGTGTGCCATAATTAGTAGATAATTTCTCCAAAGAGCTTGCTTTTTAGCATGGATAATAAAAGAAGTGAGTGTTGTAAATAAATCGATCGCAGATGGTTGCGCAATGAGATTGCAGCATGCGCAAGTTAACTTTCTTTGCAGTTCCCCATCTGCCACAGTGAGCACAAGTGAGGTATCTGAGAACTATTTAAAGACTCCACAGTATGATGGAGAGTGTGCAAGCTGAGTGAAAAGTTCACTGGTGAAGTCACTTGTGCTCAGATGTGACCGCAGAGAGGCTTTCTCATCAGAAGAAAGACTGATGGTCACAAAGTACACTGGCCCTTTGTTTCCGTGTTTAAATGACATCTGTATGATAGATTGTGTTATCTGTCTAGTTATTCATTTGTCTGCTGACATGTTCTACTGAAATATTGTGTCACGTGTTGTAATTCCCTTTGTATACGCAGCTAGGTTTTGATAGCTAGCTCAGGAAATCCTGTGCCTTTATTTACCGTACATTATATTGAAAAGCTTCCAAAGCAACTAAACTTCATCCCTTTACTGCCAGGCCCTTTGGTGGCCTTTCACATCCTACAGATTTACTTTGGGGAAGGTATTTATTCAGATTGCTTCTCTTTCAGCCAGATGGTTGGAGTGGAGTACATCCTCCTGCATGCTCAGGAGCCCATTCTCTTCATTATACGAAAGCAGCAAAGGCAATCTCCGACACAAGGTAAGGTCACATAGTTCTTGTCGCTGTTGAGAAGGCCAGTCAGTTAGTTGCTTTATCTGTTCCTAATGTGGGATTAAGCATTTTTGGTTCCCCTTTTCTGTCTTGTCTTTAAAACTGACTACAAGAGTGTGAGGCTTTGTGGTGGGGTGGAGGTATTTTGTCTAGGAGAGTGACCTCTAGTGTGCTGGTAGCAGGCATTGCCATCTTGTGGTGAAGTGTGAAGAGTGCAATGAGAAAGTGCTGCCCTGCGGTGTATTTAGCCTTGGGAAATCGATAATAGCATTTGTGCCGTGTTGTGTTTATCTGTTAGGCTATGCAGGAGTTTTAATTGTAACTACATGAACATAAGGCTGACTGATTTAATTTGAGCTAATCATATGAAGTGGCAAGCATGTTCTTGATTGATTTCTTTTGGAGAGTCATGATTTCCATTCGTTAGAGAGAGGGTTCATGCACGCCTTCTGGTTTTTGCAACGTCCCTCTCTTACTCTGCGCTATTTCCACCTTCAGCTGTGGATTGGTTATACTGCTGAGTAGGATCTTATCAGTAAAAGACGACAACCCATGTGAAAAATGACCATGAGATACTGCAAATGCGTGTTGTTTTGGTTATTGCTCTGAGAACGGAGTATTTTTTGAATCCTGAGGGAATCTTGTGGCAACAGCACCACTCCTTACAGTGTCACTGATGACCTTGCTAAGTTTTAAATTAAATACTTTAGCAACTGGCTTCATTATTATTTTGTAACCTTAAATCTGTTTGTGCATATGTGATTAATTAAAAATATAAACACGTTTCAATAGTTATTGGACTGTCTTCTGTTTACTGCATGTATATGTAAAATAATTTAGGTTACTTCAGAGTAAGCTTTACAGAAAGGAAAGGCAGGGTAAATACTAGTTATTTTTTAACTTTTTTTTGTGACTTAGTCTCTGTATATGCGTTTTGATCTTGCACAGGACTTTGCCTTGCCTAGCAATGCTTCTTACTTGCTTATATCAGATAATGACCTTTTTACATTGCAGTTCTATACTGAAAAGACCATATATAATTTCTCCTTTAGTAGGTTTTTTGAGCTGTTTCTTTATTAAAGCTGTTGAACCTAGCTTTCAAAAGGTGAGTATGGAAATATCATGTAGCCCTTAATTTCCTGTTCTCACACTTTTAAAATCAAGAGTAGAGTTGGGGCTTCCACAGTAGTGTGGTCAGAGTTTTGCCATAATGCAAATTCATGTTTGGTGGAGCTTAGCTGGGACTTGTTTGGTAACATTTTTCCTGTTGTGACTGTACAGTTTGTGCCTTGCTTGAGTCACATAGTTCCCTAGCTCAAATGTTACCCATGTGTTTTGTTTTGTCATGGTATAAGTATTAGTGTATCTGAGACACGAGAATGGGTATGGAAAACTACCTGAGTGCTCAGCAGTAGCTGTGAACTCATCAAATTTTAGAACCAGTGCAGGTTTGTCTGATGACTCTTGTGTGTTTAGGTTCTTTTAAAAATATCTTTAAATTCTTTAAGCCAAACTTTTGCCTATTTGGAGTGGTTTTGGAAAAATCTTTAGATCCAGTGATTAGGGGGAGTTACTTGTCTAGGAAAGTAGGCTGCTCTGGTACAGAGCTGTGAGACAGTCAAGCTGCTGTTCTGTGTCTTGCTCCACGTCTGAGGAAATGCTGAGAATCCTCTTTCTTTTGAGAAGAAGTGGGTACTGGCTGTAATATGCACCCAGCTGTCTCGGTCTGTTAATTTAGGCAGGTGTCCAAGCTTCATTAAATGGATGAATTTGGTTCTGTCAGGAAAAAAGTTCAGACAGCGCAAGTTAATGCAGATGGAGGAATCAGAACAAATGTGTGCACAGGTAAGATCCTTAGGAATGTGGAGCTGATAGCATCTCTCTGATTTCTCAGCTGAAGAATGGTTGGCAGAATATTACAGTTGCGAGGTTCCTTTGCACTGCAGCTCTAATGACCATGAGTTTTTGATGGGTCAGTAGAGGTTCCAAATCTGATTTAGCAGACGCCTGTGGAAGGTCATCTTTCTTTCGGTAGAATGTTATTAATTTAGAAAGGAATGCTCTGTGTGTGCTCAGCTGCCATTGGGTCTGGAACATCTTGCTCAGAGGACTGTATGAGTTGGAGAAAGCTGAGGCCAGAAGAATGAGATTTTATGTTGTTGTGGGTTTGTCGATAGCAAGGGCAAGTGGAACTACTTCCAGTGCAGTTCACTGGACTCATTTGTGTAGCTCTGAAAAGCCCAGATCTTGTAAAATCAACTTTTTGTTTGCAGTAGGACAGGACTTAAAGCTGATGCTTTTCTAACTGTAAAGCAGACCTTGTTTTCTTCCTCAGTCTGTGGCTGGGGTTGCAAATAAAGCACCTTGAAGGAAAAAGTTAAAACTAGACATTTTGATGATGAGATGAATATTGCAATTTCTGCTGTTGCTACTGAAATTCAGCAACAAATACAGGCTGCAGCCAGAGTTTTAAACTGATCCTGCTTTTTTTTCTTTTCTCTCCACAGCTATTCCATTGGCTGACTACTATATTATTGCTGGAGTGATTTATCAGGCACCGGACTTAGGGTCTGTCATTAACTCCAGAGTTGTAAGTGTTCTGTGCATTGAATGTCTATCACTTTGTGTCTGCTTTTACTTCTGGTTGTTACCCAGGCTGTTTTAATCCCTCCCTCACTGTTTTGAGGGAAGATCTTGTGTAGTATACAGTAACTTAAACCCGACTGGTTAATATGGTGTGCATCCTGCATGGAAGTGAAAGATCCTGGGAGAGTGCAATATGGTCCAAAAAGCAGGATGTGTTGTTTAAAGATGAAGGATCAGAATAACTAGCTACACAATTGGCAGAACAACATGAGGTTCGAATAATAAAAAATTACAGAATACATATGAAATAGTAATTACATCCATATTCAGAGAAGCTTGCTTTGGGATGTCAAGGTAATGTAATATTTCTCATTAACTTGAAAACATAAGCTTCATTTAATGTGGTATTTCTTCTTAAATTGGATACTTGGGTTTGTTTTGATCTAGTGAACTACTGCTTTTGCAAGATTTTTGCTGTCAGTTTAGAAAAGCAATTCAGAAAAGGTCTCATAAGAACCTGTTCAAGAGACAACATTCTTAATCCAAAACTAGATGTTCCAAGTTCCCTTTCCAGAACAAAAATGAATTTAGAATACTACTTTTAAAATCCCTGCTTTCAAAAATGTATACTGTATTTTCACCTTAAATTCTGAACGCTGCCTTATGCTCTTGTTCTGAAAGCTCACTGCAGTGCACGGGATTCAGTCTGCTTTTGAAGAAGCTATGTCCTACTGTCGCTATCACCCATCCAAGGGCTACTGGTGGCATTTCAAAGACCAAGAAGAACGAGGTACGATTCCTAGTTGTTCCTGTGTACTTTGGGGGAGGGAAGGTAATGTAGGTGAAAACTTGAGGCAGTGCACAGTGATGGTGTAGAGATGAGGTTAAGTGTCCGCTGTCTGACACTTGGGTAAGGGTAAGTTAGTGCTCCCTATCAGGTGGAGGGAATCTTACTCTTCTGTGCTGGTGGGGAGGAACACTGAGGCATGGGTGGGAGATACAAATGGTGAGCCATGTGTCAACAAAGTGGGCAACCCTTAAACCCACTGGAGTCCAAAGGACATTTTCAGAAACCAGAGCAGTTTGTCAGGAGGTAGGAATCATCCTTAATCTGTCTTTCAGAAAAAAAATAACTGATATCGAAGGGAAAATGTAGCTGAAGTTTAGACGAGAGACGAATACCAATTTGTCATACAACAGAGAGCTCCTTGGAGAACAGAACTTTTAATATATTACTTTCTCTTATGTTTCTGTGCCTTGCAGAGAAAGCTAAACCAAAAGCCAAGAAGAAAGAAGAAATAAGTTCTATTTTCCAAAGGCAACGGGTAGATGCTTTGCTTTTAGACCTAAGACAAAAGTTTCCACCCAAATTTGTTCAGGTATGACACTTCTAAGCCATAGTATTACGATAACTTACTTAGAACTTAAAGGTGGCCGTAAGTATTTGAACAGCTGAAACTGAATGGGAATTTTGTGTGCTTTCTGCAATGGTAACGTGGATTAAACAATAAATTCTAAATTGAAGGCTCTGGTTGGAGTGCAGGATTCCCCTTTGTAATTGCAGGAGTCATTAAGACCGTGGCAAGCTACAAGGGTGAAATTTATTATTACAGATTCTTTAATCACAAAAGGTCTGTTCTTATCAGGTATCAGATTGTGCTGCTGCTTCCAGTTTCCTGCTTTGTGAGCTCAGTCAAGCCACAACAGCTGTTTCGTTTTGGTTGCTCCATTGTTCTGGAGGCTGATTAATTACTGTGGAAATTCTTGGCATTCTGTGGAGTTATGATTACTTCTGATCATCTGTAGTAGCCTTTTGGTTCTGCCAGGTCTTCGGTTTGGGAGCCAAGGCAACTGTTTACTGTATCTCACAAAACTGTGTACTCCTCAGATATGCTATGTATTTTTTGCTTTAGTGCTTTTCAGTTGTCTAAGGAAAACTGGATGTTATAAAACATTCAGTGGATTTTGTCTAAAATGTATTTAGTGATCCCTTCTACCCTCAACTCTTACGTATAAGGGTGCATTGCTTGCTTTATATTCCTAAGTGAATAGTTGGAAGGGTTAAGAATTTTGACTTTGGTTCCACTGATTTATTTTTTTTTTCTTCCTCCTCTACAGCAAAAGCCTGGAGAAAAGCCTATCCCAGGTAAAACTCTAATATTCCCACAAGACTTAACAAATAGACTCTGTATAGCAGTGCTTTCCAGTTGCCATATGAGCTCCTTGCTGCTGCTATTGAGGTGGTTCGAAACTCTGGCATTGTCCAATTGTGCAGAGTACCAGAAAACAGCTAGAGTGAAAGTGAAAAAATGTGTGTTCTACTCCTGCCCCTTGTGTCTGCAAAGCTGTGTTGCTTGAAGGTCCAAGTGCAGGAAGTGGTCTTTGTAAGTAGGAGGAGGGTGAAATGAGGGAACAGTTTGATCAGTCCAGCATCTTAGTGGTTTTTGCATGGTACTACAAGCTCCAGAAAGCTTTGAGTTGATTATAAGGAACCTCAGAACAGGAAAAGCATGAACTGTCTGTTCAATCTGTTCTACTTTTTTACCCATACAGGTATGAATTTAATCCTTGGTTATTCTTATACCTTTGAAATTAGTTTTGCCCCGTTGATATCAACCGTATTTTCTAAGTACTCTGAACAGTATTTTAGGAATAAAAGTTGGAGGTTTAACTTTCTTTTGCTGTTGATTCTTAAGTGGATCAAATCAAGAAGGAACCGGAACCAGTCCCTGAAGCTGTCAAGCCAGAGGAGAAAGAGACTGTAAAGAATGCTCAGCAGAGTGCTGGTGTTAAAGGACCACCTGAAAAACGGATGAGACTCCAGTGAGAGGAGAAGTTGTCGCACACCTGGATTAGGCAGGATCTGGAAGACAGGAAGTTCTTGCTCCCCTTTCTTGATGTTTAAGCTCTTCCACTGAGACTGATTCAGGGATTGAAATCCCTGTTACAGCTTTTTCTGTAGAAACCTGTCACGCAAATGTTAATAATGTCAGGATGTGAGCTGCCTCAACGAAGGTGTTTTCAGTGTCCATCTTATTTTGAACGTTGGCTTCTGAGAATGGTTTTTATATGGACGTATTTTGCAGCCTCCTGAATCTTTACAAAGTCTTGCATCCCCTGTGTCTTGGTTTCTTATGTAAAAAGAAAGCTTTTATATATTTAAAAAAAAAAATTAAAAATCTGAGTTGTTGGCAAATAAACCTCCTGGTTGCTGGAATGCCTTTCTTAAAGACTTACGTTGTTAGTAGCTAGAATGCCATATGTACTGGCAGCATTTTTTTGCTTCGACGTTGGAATATAGTGTGCTATTCTGAGGAAGAAAAGTTCAACTGAAGGTTTTAGGCTGCCTGCTATAAATTGCTGTGCCTTTAGTATGCTTGGAATACAGATAAAAGATTTGGTAACTGGAGGCTCAGATCCATGCAATTAGATGTCAAACTGCTCTCAGTCTCTAAATGTTCTTGGGCACTCATTTTGCTTAATGGCTAAGCTGGTCCTTTCTTATAAAAGCTAGTGTTCTGTGAGAGATTTATGATGACATAAACCAGGCTAAAAAGTCCTGCTGTTGCACACTCAGTGAAGCTGTTTATATTTCTCCTTTTCTCACTGTAACTCAAATAGATCAATTACTTCTCTTCCTCTGTGCTTCTAGCACTTTCTAGCACAGATCACCTTGGTTAGACATCTGCCTTTTAGACCTGAGGAGGTAGGGCACTGGAAGAGAAATACCACTGACAGCTATACATTTTGCTATTTAAGCATGTTGCCTAGACAGACCTTTTTATTTTATTTTTTTATTCATTGCAAAGAAATGACACATGGCTTGGATTTTTTTAATTGAAATAATGGAGCAATCCTTGAAATAGATTGCTTTCTTTTCACACCTGATCCCTGCTTGCTTGTAAACTGCAGCAAGCAACAAAAAGGTCTGCATAGCACACAAAATGTTGATAGGAAAGAAGACTTAAAATATGCTTAGGTAGCTGTGTCAAATTTATTTTGAGGTTGTCACAGAATCACAGAATATCAGGAGTTGGAAGGGACCTGGAAAGCTCCCCCAGTGCAACCCCTCCAGAGCAGGATCACCAGAGCAGTCACACAGGAACACGGCCAGGGCTTTGGGTGTCTCCACACAAGGAGACTCCACAACCTCTCTGGGCAGCCTGGGCCATGCTCTGGACCCTCACACTGACAAAGTTTGTCCTCATCTTCAGCTTGAACCTCCTGTGCTCCAGCTTGGGACCATTGCCCCTTGTCCTGGCATTGGCCATCCCAGAGCAGAGCCTGGCTCCTTCCTCCTGACATTCGCCCTTTCCAAAGTAGTTATTCTGGGATGCTCAAAAAAAGACACAGCTAATTATTCAATGTTCAATAATTACAAGGTAGTGTGAATACACTTAAAAGGGTGTTGATTCTTTATTGTATTAAAGAAATTCCTCTGAGAACAAGGAGCTCAGGAGGCACCAAAGCCTTCATCTCATGCACCCCCATGATGGAAAGGGGGATCTCCAGAAATGAGGCAGGGGTGATGGGGAACCTCAAGAGTCTTTGCTGAATGTTTGATGCTCAGAATAAAGTCCTTGGAAATGGCCATTAAAGGAGCTGAATTTCTCTGTAGTTATTCATATTGATGAGAACCTGTATGCTATCTGGAAAAACTTGAGCAGGAAAGATGACTGGAGTGCAGCATAATGAAGATCTAAGGTATTGTGTTTGGGATTTCTTTCTTTGTTTCCTTTGTTGTTGTGTGGGGTTTTTTTGGGGGGGGTTATTTTGGGTTTGGGTTTTTTTTGAGGGAGAAAAATTACCTAATCATGTACCAGGGAAAGATTTAACATTATTAGCAGAAGAAAGATATCTTGCTTATTGCTGAAGGCAAGTACGATTGAGGTCCAGAATGGATGCTAGAACACACAGTATGAGCAAAGTATTCTATCAGTCACCTGCAATAAAGTGTGTTGTACAGCTCAATAGCTGAAAAAGAATTATCCTGAAGTATAGGGGTTTGAAGAAGGGCAATAAACTTAGTAGGAGAAAGTTTCTCCTGTGATGCCCATGGGAAGACCAAGACTTTAGGAAAGAAAAGATGAATATTGAGACTTTATAAAACAGAGTACTGCAAAGTGAGTGGGAAAGTAGAGAGCTCTTGTTCTGTCCTGTAGTACAAGAATAGGAGGACAATTCAATGAAGCTGGAGTTCCATTTAGGCTGAATCATTATACTCCATGCTCAGAATCTGAGATGAGGGTAGGACTTGAAGGAGCATTTCTGCATCTCTTAACAGCCTTGCTTTCTGCAGAAGTGTCTGGTTCTGGCTAGTGTCAGAGGGCATTAAAAAGGATGGACTTCTGTTCCCATCTGAGTTCAAGTACCAGCAGCTAAGCTATTGAGGGTAGAAAATGGCTTTCATGTGTGAATCGATGCATTCAAATATAACCCTCTTCCAGGGGAACGATCTTTTCCTGAGGTAATTCTATCGTAAAGCAGTAAGGAATGTTACCAATGAGTGTGGCGATTTCTTAGTAGCTGTCCTTCAATGCCTAAGATTTACCACATGAGGGAACGAGAGACTGAAACATCTGACCCTGTTGCTTCCTGGCAAGATGTTATAAAATAATTTTATCAATTAAGTGAGCTTTGGTATTAACTTGAATGACAGATATTACTGTTAAACTCCAAGTAGTTTACTGTCAGAAAGCTGTTAAATGGCTATCTTCTAGACAGTAAAGTTTTTCAGTGTATGAGAATCTAAGTGTTTTCTCTCTGGTATTTATACACTGTCTTTTGGTTTGGAGCCCAACTGCTGAAGTCCAAAGTCCTTTGAAGGACCTTCAGTGTTTGTAAAGCTTATAGATGAAAGGGAAATAAGCAGGCAGTTCTGAAATTTGCCCCGTGTGTGACTTTCTTTTGCATAAAGAAGAGATTTGTTTGTACAGGAGAGCTACGTCTACTTTTGCACTTAGATAATAACCATTCAGATGTCAGAATGGCTTTTCTTGGCCTAAATCAGGGGTAGAAGGAGCTAAGAATGACCTAGAACTCTATTAGAAACATCCTCCTGAGAGTCTGAAAGTCCATATAAATGTGTGTATGCACATGAACACATATGCATACATATGGTGAAGATATACATACTTGTATATACATGTGCTTTTATATATATATATACACACACACATATATGAGCAAAAATCTAGGCAGATGTAGGAAGAGGGGCAGCCTCGCTGCCTCAATTCGCTGTGTAAAGCCAATGGTGTCTAGGTGCAGCAGAAATCCTCCCTTTTTCAACCTTTCACTAAGTCAGGTCTGACCAGGCTATGTGTTATTCTCACCCATTCCTCTTTGCTGTTCTGCCCCCTCATACTCTGCATTTTGGTCACCTTTTCCTGGTGAAGAAAGTTAGGTGCCATTTGGACAGTCAGTACGTGGTGGTTGTCAAAGCAAGCTGTACTCGCAGCAAGGTTAGAAGGTTACAGGCAATAGAGGGGACAAGGGAAAGGGGAGAGATTAGCTTTATTTTGAGACATGGAGGTTCATGTGAGAAAAATGGTGAATACATGTTATTCAACAACTAACTGTGCATTAAAGACTTCACAGAAAGCAGTTTCTATAATTTTAAAACTAAAACTAGTAAGAAAATATATCTAACGCTAACACAGGTCACAAGTTTGTTCACTTTTAAGTAAAGCAATAACGAATTTCAAACTATACAGTTACGGACATCTAGAAAGGTACTAGTAGAAGCAGGAAAAAATCCTGTTTTAGTTCCTTTAATCTGAGGTACTGCATTACAAGGTGTATAGGTGTACTAATGCTGGCCATACCTGCAGTGAATGACCAAGGTGCCAGTTCACAGAATCTGAAGCCCCTTTGGACAGCTGTTGGTAACCTCCACAGCTCTTGGTGAGGCCCAGCTCAATGTACCAGCCCACTTAGGACCTTGGGGCAGGAAGCAGCGAAGGGAGGCTCTGAGCACTCCACCAGCTTCTCCTCTCACTACAGTGTCTGTCTCAGGCAGTTTGAAATCTGAAGTGTTGCTGCCCATGCCAGGGTGATGGTCAGCACCCAAACGTGGTGTCGAAAGACAGGATCCCTGAGGTGGGGTGCTGGGAGGGGTGCACCTCCTGCAGCTCAGGAAGATAAAGGCCATAGCAGGTTGGACTTCATCCCAGACTTGCTTTCAGTGCTGAAAAGAAAGCTGTGAAGAGTTCCAAAAGATTAATGGTTCTGGCTGTGTTGAATCCCAGCACTATGTGCCAAAAACCAGCGTGCGTAGCTGTGCTACAAAGGACATCCTGTCTTACCACAACGCAGATCACTGTCTTTTAGCCGTGTCTTGATGGAGCTGTTCACTAAAACAGGGATAGCAGCCAAGTGGCGGATGTACCTGTCAGCTTTCTCTTCCCAGTGCTCTGCAAGCACAAAGCTTTAGAAAGGCTGTGACAACAGCTGTTGCACCAGTGATGTCTGTAACTAAGGCACATTGCTGTAGGTGTGCAGCAGCTGTGGCATAGATAGGCTTTATGCTTTTATAGTTGATGCTCTTAGTTTGCCTCTATTATTGAACTTAGTGGAAGTGAATTCTTCCCTGTTTCCACCTTTTTTCTTGGCGTGTGCGTGTACAGCTGTAGTAGCTATAGTAAGGCGCACACTAAGAAAGGGCACCGAGCAGTGTGATGTCTTAGTAACCGGCTAGGGGGTGAGTATTTCTGTACTTTTTCATTTCAGACCTTAAGCTCTTCCAAATATTCTTTTGAGCTGAAGTAGTCTGTTCCTGATTCCCACTCACTAATGATCCTTTAATAAAAAAGCGAACACAGCAAAAGCCAGCCTTTGAGCTATTAAAACAGAATTTCCCCCTTGTGGTCCAACCGAATGATACCTTTGCTCAACACGAAAATCCATGACAAGGAGTGTGAAGCTCAGCTGACACCCCTCCTGGCTATGTCTGCGCAGAAAAAACGCCCATTAATTTAAAGATTAAGATTATAAAAAGTGGAGGTGTGCTTGTGGCAGGCTCATTTATTTGTAGCTCCCCACAAGAGCTTTATACATGCTCAAAGAGCAGGGGATGGATGTCTCAAGGTGCCCTTGCAGCCCTCTGAGATGTACCCCCAGGCAGTGGGGTACCGTTTCCACAGGGGGAAGGCGAAGGGAGCTGTGATGCTGCCACTTCGCCCTGGCTGCGGCCCTCCCCAGCAGGGGCAGTTGGAGGTCTTTGCAACTGAAATCATCGCATACTTTACACACTGCTAAAGGTAATCCAGTCCAAGAACTTACACATTTGGGACGTGCTGGTGCTGTTGGGCCTGGTGGGGTGCCCTGCCGCCCTGGGGGGCCTGTCTGGGGAGCTGCGTGTCACTGCCACATGGGTGACGGTGCCGCGGCAGTTGAGCCCCCGGGCTGACACCAACCCCCTGGCCGTCTCCTACCGGCTGGAGGTGGAGAGGCGGCCACGGGTGCTGCGCCTGTGGCCTCGACGGGGCCTGGTCTCCCACCCCTTCACCTTGGTCACCTATGGCAAGGATGGGGCCCGCTGGCAGGAGCACCCCATTGTGCAGGACAACTGCTTCTACCAGGGTGAGGTGCAGGGAAGCCCCGGCTCCCTGGTGGCCCTCAGCACCTGTGGCAGAGGCCTCCGTGGCGTGCTCTGGGTGGAGGGCAGAACCTACGAGATTGAGCCCGTTCCCAATGATCCGGCCTACAGGCACATCCTCTCCCACATGGAGGCAGCCAGCGACCCTGCGGTCCCCACCTGCGGGCTGACCCCAGAGGAGCTGCAGCACCAAAAGGCTGTGCTGCCCTGGTTCAAGGCCCACCACAGAGCGGAGGAGGAGGAGCTGAAGGAGTGGTGGACACACACCAGGTACGTGAAGATGGTAGTGGTCGTAGACAACGTGCGGTTTGTGAAGTCGGGCAGGAACGAATCTGAAGTCTTGAGGCAAGTCATAGAAATCATCAACATTGGGGACTCTCTGTATGAACAGCTTTCTGTTCGGCTTTTTCTTGTGGGATTGGAGATCTGGACCAAAGGCAACCTTATAAACATTACTAACTCTATCAACAAGGTACTTGACAGCTTTAACAAATGGCGAAGGTCGGACCTGTCTCTGCGGATACGCCATGATGTTGCTCAGTTACTTGCATTTCAGAACTTCGGAAGGTCTCTGGGATTAGCATTTCTAGGATCCATATGTGACAACCAGTGGTCATCAGCAGTTGCTTCCTTCACTAATAGGAAGTTGTCCTCAGTTATCACCACATTTGTCCATGAGCTGGGCCATGTTCTTGGGATGGACCACGATGAACCAGGCTGTAAATGCAGACGAAAGAAATGCATTATGTGGGAAACTGATGTCGACACCGATGCGTTCAGTGACTGCAGTTACAAAGACTACTTTGACCTGCTTGCACATGGTGCCAACTGCCTTCGTAGGCCACCAGCACCCGGCACTTTCTACACCACGAGGCGTGAGTACTGTGGGAATAAGATAGTAGAAAGAGGAGAGCAATGTGACTGTGGTTCAGAATCAGACTGCAGAAAGGATCGCTGCTGTCACCCTGACTGTACACTTACTGCAGATTCAGTATGTGCTTCTGGAAAATGCTGCAAGAGATGTCAGGTTCTTCAAGCGGGCACGCTCTGCAGAGCAAGTACTGATGAGTGTGACCTGCCAGAGTACTGCAATGGGACTTCTCCTCAGTGCCCAGCAGATGTGTACATCCAGGATGGAGCCCCTTGCAAAGGAGATGCTTATTGCTATCGAGGAAAATGTTCTTCCCTCAGTAAACAGTGCAAGAAACTCTTTGGCAAACAAGCCAAGGCCGCTCCTTTAGATTGCTTCAAAGCAGTGAATACTCGAGGTGACCGCTTTGGGAATTGTGGTATTCGTGACAATATCCATTTTACTAAATGCAATATTGAGAATGTCTTATGCGGTAGGATCCAGTGTGTAAACATACACAAACTGCCTTTCTTGCAGAACCATGTAACGCTGGTCCAAACCCCTGTTGGCAATAAGAAGTGCTGGGGTCTCGACTATCACGTGGGGATGCCGGTGGCTGATGTGGGGGCTGTGGAAGATGGCACGCCATGTGGTAGTGGTAGGCTTTGTATCAACAGGACATGTACCAACATCTCGGTGCTGAACTATGACTGTAGTGTCACAAAGTGTCACGGCAGAGGAGTGTGTAACAATCTTAAGAACTGCCACTGCAGGTATGGCTGGGCTCCCCCGTACTGTGAATGGGCAGGATTCGGAGGGAGCGTTGATAGTGGACCCGCTCCAGCCAGGAATACTTTTCACAGGGGAAAAGCAATAGTAGCACTACTTAGTATTCTTTATCTGTGTATTTTTGGAATAACCCTTACCATATGTTATAAAAGGGAAATAGTGGAATGGCTTAGGAGGAAAAAGGCCCAGTACCACAGAAGACAGCAGTTGTTTCAAATGCTGGAAGTGCCAGCAGTTCCTCAAGTGAGAGCACCTGCTGGTGAGTCAAAATCCACCACACTTGCTGAAGAGCAACGGGCAGCAGCTCTGGATGCTCCTGGGGAAATCTCCGTTGAGCAGAGCCAGCTGATAACTCATCAAAATAATTCAACACATTCTGAATAGTTCTAATCTCATGTGATAGAGTTAAATGCAGAGTAAATGTTATCGTTGTTTACTTTAAGTTAATAAATGCAGGCAGTGAGGCATGCTGTTCTTTTTTTTTTGTCTTTGCACCTTGAGCTCTTTAACTGAAGTAGTTAGGTAAACTGTAGGTACAGCTTTTATGCTTTGTATCAACAGTTTACAAATAGAAACTTGTTAAAACAGATGTAAATAAATGATTTGCTCCAGTTTATTGCTTTATCTAATGCTTTCTCCAGTTCACGGGGAGGGATGCTTGTGAACGTTTTGCTTCTGTCATTCACTAATAAACAAAGAGGAAAAAAAATGGCTCTTGCAGTCTTCATTTAATTCGTGTATGTGACAACAGGCAAGAAATGGGTATTGCAGTGAGATGCAGGTGTCTGTGGCATAAGCCCTTCCAACTGTTTCCAGGGAGTAGAAGTATTATCCAGATCACGTCGTTAAGCGTCAACACTTCTGAACCATCAGGTAGACGTCAGGGGTGCAGTGACACCAAACCTGACATTTCACAAGAACAAATTGTCTTCCTCTTCTGGAAACTTTCCAATGCCTCCACTGCTGGGTTCTTCTAAGAAGCGCTATGTGTTTTACTGTCACCAAGACGAGCTGTCTGTGAGGTTGCACAAGGTAACTGGATTTCTAAAATATTTGGAGCTATTCTGCAAGTCTCTCCCACCTGGAATTCCTGCAGTATTTGAGAAATGTTTTATCTATCTCGGGGTTTCTCTTGGTTTACTATGTGACTGCTTCTCAAACTACAGCTGAACGTGTCCTTGCAGCTCTGTGGAGCACCACACAGCAGCACTGCACTGTTCATTCTTTAACAGGAGATAAAGTGTATCTAACTTATGACAAAATGAGTGGTGTGGAAATACTACTCAATAAGTTTTCTTTTTATTATTTACGTTATAGCAGCGACTAGACTTTCAACCAGATCACCATAAAGAAGAGTCCGTAGTCCAGATTTACAGTGCAGACTTCATTGTACAGGACTGGTGCTTCTGGATTAAGGGCTACAATGCCCTTGCCTGCTATCAAAACTTACTTGAATTTGGAAAGCAAAGACTGTATTTTTAGCAAACATTCTGTACAGGCAGGAAGAATACCCCAACAACTGCAACATTTGGGAAGACGGTGGTGACTACAAATGATGCCTCCCAAGTATGACATGTATTTTTAGAATACACATTTGCCAGTACCTTTTTAAAATGACTGTTCTGCACCCAAAAACGGCTGGTTATTTTATCATTAGGTGTGAAATACAAAGGATGTGGTTCACAGCTCTTCATGGCTTTTTATCCAAAGCAAACGAGTCCTTAAATTGTTATCTATGTTTGTCTGGGGAAATTAGGTCGGTTTTTTTGGCTACGTTTATTATCCTGATGCAACATGCATGGGTTTGATTAGATGAAGAAAACTTAATCTCGCATTTATGACAAAACACAAGGTAACTCCCCCTTGATTAACACCTTATTCTTTACAACCAGAGACACTTATTTTTTTTTTTGGTGGGGAATAATTTTTGCCTTGCTAAAAAAACATCACCCTCCCCTTAACGAGAAACCCACCTCCGCTGTGGAGAGCAAAGCAGTGCCTGTGGAGGGGCAGGGGATGGCGACTGCGACAGGACACCGCGCTGCTGTGCAGCCCTTGCAGGCAGGGAGGGCTCCTCTGGGCCCGCTCCTCTTCCTCCTCTGCGATGAGAGCCCATGGCAGAGGACGTTGGGGGACCGGGGGGAGAGAAGCCAGGTTCCGTAGGCCCTCAGCCCAAAGGATGTACCGCTCCTGCGCTCCCCCGGCCCGCTGTGAGAACCGGACCCCGCGGGCATAGGCCGCTGCTAGGCCCCAGTGCTCCTCCCCG
>NW_010210171.1:0-8586 GCF_000695765.1 Mesitornis unicolor
CCTGTTGGGCCCCGCTGTTTCCAGTGAGCTCCGCCGGCTGTTGTGGGCTGGTGCGCCTGCGGTGGACACCTGCCCTCAGACCAGCTCCTCCCCTCCCGGCTCGCCCTGCTCCCTACCACATTCCTCCATGCATAGCATACGGGCGCGGTCTAAAAATAGTTGCTGTTCCTCCTCGGTGGGATGCGGGAAAATGGCTCGGGGAAGGGGCTGGAAGTGAGGCCAGGCAAGGGTCCCGGAGAGGAGGAAGGCTAGAAGGGCTAAATGGATCGAAAGTGGAACAAAACGGCCTGAGATTAAAGCAGAAATTGTTTCTAGTTGAAAGTGTGCTAGATCTTGTTCTGGAAGGACCACAGAGGAAGTTGTTTACAGGCTGCACTCACAGCAGTTTAAAAGGTATTGGCTGGCATGAATAGAGTTGTAGGCAGGCCTTGTATAGACGGTAAAGGAGCACTTTATTTTCTGTTTACGTCTTCATCCATCCCAAAGAAAAGCTGAATGCCTGTGCCTTCTCAGGTTATGCACCTGGTAGGAAAAGGAGAAATAGAGGCGGTATCTCTGCTTGGAAGTGACATTGTGCCACTCTGAGCAATTGTTGTAGCTTTAAAATAAGCCTGAAATCTTAAACGGTTAGGTGTCTGGGACAAAATGGCAAATGTAATACGCTTACTAGAGGAGTTACTAGGTGTTGGCCTGGCATTTTACAGGCGCTCAGGCTTGCTGACTGTGATGTTCCCCTCTCATCTGAGAGCAGTACAGTGAACATTTAGGGCCATTATTCTGAGTCATGCCCAGAGCATGATAGCAGTTACAGGGGAGCTGCATAGCAGATTTCTGACACTTAAGTCACTGGATGTGACAACATCTAAGACAGTCAAACATAAGCCTATGATAAGAAGTGAAGTTATGTTTTTCCTAACACTTCTGTTTGCAGTGATGTCTTCCACGTTAAACTGAAAGTGCTAGAAATGCTTATACCTGGGCAGTGCAATCCACACTGCATTAAAATAATCATGTCAATAGGTTCTGAACTTCACGGAAATAGGCAACTATAAAAAGCACTGAAAGTGTGTGTGCTTGTGGGGCAGTGGGACAAGGAGGGCATTTTGGGTTCCGTGCTTAGAAGCAGGTGGTTTTCAGAATGAGGTTTCGCTTTGATCAGAGAGAAGATCGCAGAGTGAAAAAGTAGCCTCTTTCCTGGCTGATGCTATTTTAGGAAGACTGCTGGCCTCAGATGTGGAACTGGAGACTGCTTTCAAGGGTCATGTCCCAATGCTATGACACTGATACGCACCTGGTTGGACGAGAATTTCAAATACAGCAGATCTCTTGAGCGCATGCTGAGCTCTGGCTGGTCTCTGAACCTTTTTCTGCTTTTGGGAGAACAGAAGATCTGCTTGCAGGATGGGGGACTGTTGCCTTCCCTCTGGCTGCTCTATTTTGTCCCTGTGTGCTGTAGATCCTGGCCGCTGCATTGGTCCCAGTATTGCCCAAATCATGGATCTGCAATTTCTATGCTTCCAAAGAGACTGTTAGGAAACAAAAACCAAATGTGAAAGAAGAATACAAGTCCCCATAGTTGAGATTTCTGCTGTGAAGAAAAAAAGGATTTATTTATTAATATTATTTATAGATCAAATGAATTTTCTAAATAATTTTAAAAATTTACTCACTTCATGAAACTTATTTATCACACCAAAGGGGATATTTCCATGCACGTGTGCAGATCAGCAGAGACACAGGGTGAGCTGGTCGAGAGGCAAGGCTGGTTCGTCTGTGTGCTGGATGCTTTGCATAGCTCTGACAAAATGAACGCATCGTAATTGCAGTTTGTATGGCCTACAGACTTCCTCTGCTTTGTGTTGCTCCCATATGAGGTGAAGGAAGCCAGAGTATATGAATGAAAGTATAAATAGAAGTTAAAATGAAAATTAAATCCAAGCTTTAGACTGAATTGTGTATCTTTAAATTGCTAGAAATATACTGCACCATTTTTCTGCTTGCTTCTTGTTTAATTGTTGTTTTCTAATTTAAAAACAACTCATAAAATCCAAAGATATTACCAAGTATTCTGCATTAAAACAAGAGTGAAAATCAAGGATACCTCTCAGTACTTAAGGGTAGACCAAATGCAGGGAGTTTGTTGTCATCCCCAAGCCAAGCCTTACAAAAATGTTTCAGTGGTTACAGTTCACTGAAATCTGTAGCAGTATCATACACATAGAAAACACAGCTCCACATGGGTATGGATAAGGCATTTTAGGTCTCATGCAGCCCCTAAAAATAGGCCTTTTTATTTTTTTAAAGACATTGTTATCGTCTCACGATGAGAGAATTGATGAGAAACAGGGCTCCAATTTAAGGCAAAGCATGAACAGGAAAAGCAAAATGCAAGTCTACTCAGGAGGAAATCAACAAGGGAAACTGGAAGGAGCAATGCTGTAAAGCAGGATTATTTGTTGGGTTTTTTTATTCTCATGTTTATTTCCCATCTCTTTGGATTCCAGCCCCCATCATTTTTTGTGCCTGCACAGAGGTGTGATTTCTACCATTAGATCAAAATACTTGTTCTGCTCAACAGCAACTTGTTGCCACTTGAATTTTGTTTCAAGTCAGTTTCTAAGTTTAGGCAGCTGTTCTGTGACCCAGTGAGGCCTCCCTACCCAAGGAGGGGAATCTGAAAAGGGAAAGGAGACTCATGGGTTGAAATAAAAACAGATTTAATAAAATAATAATAAGAAACTAATATGTGATGGTCACAATGAGAAGGGGAGCAGGCCATAGGCCCTGGCAGGAAAGTAACAGGTGAGACCCTCCAGGGAGACAACCATTGAGGAAAGAGGAGCCATCCCCTTCAATCTCGCTAATTTATAGTAAGCGTGACATTTATGGTATGAAGTAATTGTGATCAGCTTGGGTCACCTACCCTGGCTTTCGTTCCTCCTAGATTCTGCAGGTGGCTAACTCAAAACTAAAGACCTTGATCACCGCAGCAACCTGCATACCAAGACTAGCCACAAACTAAAACAAAGTGTCTTATCAACTTTGTTCCCATCGACTTGAGTGCTGTGGTCTTCTCAAAAACGCAGCTTTCCTGAATAGGAAATTTATTCTATCCCAGCAAAACCAGGACAGTTGCTTTGAGCTGTCTCACCGTAGCATGACTGGTGTCCCCAACACAATCCCCTGCTGTGAACCAGCTGACATTTCAACATCTGTTATTAAACACATTTTGAAAGCAATTGTTCTAAGGTGCAGGGCAGGTTTGCTCACAACCGCATAGGTGGGGCTGCATCTCCCTTCTGAATCAACTCCTGTCTGCCTGCCAGGTCCTCCCACTGCCGTTCCCTGCCACACTTGCTGCCCGCGTCTTTTTCCTGCTCGTTTGCTTGTGCGCTCGCTATCGATCCAGTGTCACATTGATCAAACGTCATCTCACGGCTGAACGCTGGCTTGCGGCCCAGTGCTGCCCTTGGCTATTCGCTTGTAGGCAGCACATGTGCTGGTATCGTGTGCCTGGCTATTGAGTGGTTTTATTTGGTGTCCTACTGTGACCCCTCAGCCTGTCTGAACAAGTGAAGGAAAGGGAAAGGGACATGCCCCGGGCAAGCAACAGAGACCCGCTCACTTGGTTTTGTAGATGCAGACCAACGTTGGCAACAACGCAGAGGAGATTGGCTCTGCAGTCGGAGGTTGCAAGACAGAGGCTTTGAAGCCAATACCCTTTGAAAGGATATTCAAAGCTGATGCGATGGTAGATCAAAGTCAGTGTTACTGAATTTCAGGGACAGGATGCCATGGTTGCTGACAGAACCCCAGGCAGGCTGGTATCCTGTGGAGTTAGTATTGTTTGGTATAAAACATGGTGCAACAAACTTAACCTGGCTCAGGGCCCTGACAGGGTAGTGTTTTGCTCATTTACCTTTTCTCTGCCTCACAGACTTTTACCTCCTCCCTCCCCCATGGTTTGCCATACCACTCTTTTCCCTGTAAATGCATTTTTCACAACCACAGCTCACGCCTCCCTGACACAGCATTAACTCCTGTCCCTCCACTGATCCTGATTGCTGTGTGCTGCTTTTCCACAGCTGGGATGTTGGCACTTCATGGGTTTGCCCAGTACTGCTGTTGTGGCAAATGCAAGTAAGAGTGAGATTTTAAATCGCATATTTGTTTCATAGATTCAATAGATTCTTAGCTCTGCTCTGATGTGAGATGATACCAAATCACAATATGTATATACAGCAGAAATATTTTAAGGCATGTGATGGTATGTCTCTTTCTGCATGTTACTGCAGAACTAGGCGTTTTGTACTGTGCAGCATACTGATCCATAAGGCTTAAAAAAGAAAGGAGAAAAATAGGAGAGTGAACAAAATGAGAAGGAAAGCCAAAGACTGTGCTTTGTTTTGGAAGGAAGCCGGCAGAGCAATGCAGCTCTCTTGGCAGGGCTCCTCAGGCTTACACTACCCTTTCACTTCCACATTAGCTTTGAGGGCCCAGCCCCATTAGCAGCAATGCAGCATCCTATCCTGGTTTGGCTGCTGCCTCTCTGAACAGTCTTTTTGTTTCAGGGATACCAGATGGATGACATTCTCCGGAACAAGGACAACCTCAGGTGATGTCCACTGTATCGTCAGACACCTTGTGCTGCTCACTGTACCAATGGTCGTACCAGTACCCTTCAGAAGCACATAAACAAGAGTGACATTATCCTTCCTAGTGGGATAGTCCCCCCTTCTTTCACACCCACTGAGAGCTGACAGCCTGCCTAGTGCCCATGCATTTATTAACCTTTTCCAAAAGTTGATACAACAGTCGCTTCTACCTTACCCCTACTACGGGCTGGGATCCTACACAACAAGGCTGCCTATGCAAATACTTTTGCCACCAAACCTTAAATTATGACAAACCCAGGGAAGAGTGTCCCAAAGCTGATGGTAGGTTATGTTGTTGTGTTGGTTTGCTTTTGCTGGCACAGAGATTACAACTAATTGTCCTTTCTCTCTCTTCTTTTTCCTTCCCATGGCTGCTGACTCTTTGCAGCAAGCATGGACAGAGCTGCTTCAGTGAACGCTCCTTTTCATTGGAAGGGCAAAAAAAGTGTTCAAGGGAGGATGTGACATGGAGTTGCCCACATCCTCTGAGAGACAAAAAAAGAGAAGGTTTGAGGAAAAGGCTCATGGAGAATGACAGGGAGGGAGGCAGTCAGAAGCTTGGAGATGCGGTTCCTCAAAGGTTGGCAAGGCACCTCTCGGAGAACATGGGCAAAGATTGTCTGGTGACCTCTCAGTATTTTGCAGTCTCTCCTCTTTTAAATCCACGTTGCTGGATGTGACTTTTGCTAAAAACAAGGCTCAAATGCCTTTCTCAGCATGTCACAACTTTTTTGACCAACCCACATAGACAAACTGGAGACCTTGAGAACAGACGCTTCCGTTCTATATAAACAGTTTAAAATAGATTTTAGCTTTGCACAGCATTGCATACAGTAACTATTTTTAAATACACACCAGTTAATCTAATGCGTTCATTCCTTTTTTGCGTGTGCCCTCCATTCATGCTTTTGAGTTTTGTACATGTTCAAATCCCTGCCTTATCATGAAAACCAGTATATCCGTACATTTTTAATTAATTCAGAATACCAAAATTTCCCTCCTCTCCACCAGTATAATTAAATATATGTATGAAGCATGAAAAAAATCCTCGTATTATGTCACATGCATGTGAAAACGTGTGCAGCAGTTGTGGTTAAAACCCCTCACAAACATGCCAGCGTCATTGACAACTCGCCTCTGGCCTCGTGGAGGGCAATACATCCTTCTCTCTGTGCTTCTGAGTGGCTGTCCATCCCAGAGATGCCTTTATGTTGAGCTGGCTTAAAGCAACCACCAGCTCTGCTTGCTTGCTTCTGCAGCCCAACTGCAAGACTCCACCCGCATACCAGCAAATATTTTGGTAGTTGCTTATTGTACCTTGCAGAAGGGGCAGTCACTTCTG
Organism: Mesitornis unicolor; assembly: GCF_000695765.1. Taxonomy (NCBI): domain Eukaryota; kingdom Metazoa; phylum Chordata; class Aves; order Mesitornithiformes; family Mesitornithidae; genus Mesitornis; species Mesitornis unicolor. Next base: position 5,998 of record NW_010210171.1, read on the forward strand.
ATCCACATGCAGCCTCTCCATCTGTCTTTCATCATCCACGTGCAGATTTCTTGCCATTCTGGAACTGCTAAGGCCTGGGTGGGAAGCGCTTTCTGCTGTCAAAAGAGCACAGCTGGGCAAGGAAGCAGAGGCCAGGGGCACATCCCAGAATGACACATGCCATAATAAGCACAGAGAGTCTGTACACATGAAGGGGCTCTGCAGCTGCAGGACAGTCCTCACGGAAGGAAAGCAGCCTTGGACATCCAAAAGTGTCAAACACACACTGCTGCTTTTCCCAGGTCTGCAGTGCTGGCTCAGCCCCAGCAGCCTGCTGCATCAGGAAGACACCAGTGAGAAACATCTGCTGGATTTAAACTTTTTCAGATACCCTGTTACGCTCACTCTGAAGTCTCTGCCTGACTTAAAGGCAGGAATCCTAACAGTGTGCTGCAAACTGAGCTGTGAGGATTGCTCTGATCGCCATTGTGTCCTGACAGCACTTTGAATGTAGTGTGGTGTGGCTCACAAACACTGGTGGATAATAGAACCTTCCAAGAGAAATCAGGGGAATGACTTGGTTTGCACCAGGCCACTGGATCCCATTGCTTTCTGCAAAAGATCTCAGAGTGCCACAGCAGAGCAGTGTGCTATGGGATGCCGGAGCAGAACAGGAAACACATTCCTGGAAGCAGCCAGCAATACCAAAAGACAGCAGCTACATGGAGGTAAAAGACATTACTTGCGGGGCAGTGATGTGAAATGGATGTGCTGATTGTCAGAATTACTGCAGCTGAGTTACCGTGGATATACAAAGCCTACAGTCATATCTCAGTAGATGCTAATATGTTTACTCTTAAGACAGACTGCCATGGGATGGAGGAACGGAAATCCCTCTTCCTGCTATATAGCTGTGCTGAGCAGCACAGGCAGAGGGTTGCTTTTTTTTTAGCCTGGCTTTTGCTTGAAAACCGCAGGAGAAAACCAAAGAGGATGAATTATGCTTCTGTGAAAACACTCAGAGCACATCTCTAGTCAGGCAAGACACTTACAGGAGGGTCCCAGAGCTGAAAAGAAGCAAAAGCTGGTTATGAGGTAACATTAGGTACAGACTTTGCACATTAGTATTTACTAGGCTAGAAAAATTTAAAGCTCTCATTTAAACCACCCAATTAAAAAGAAATTACTCATTTCAGTCTGAACACTGCTCTGTAAAACTAACTTGAAAAGTTGTGCTTTGTAACTAGGCTAAAAAATTAAATTAAAAGAAGTGGAAATGCCTGGTGCTGGAGACGTGTATGTTTGTCCCAGTGGAGAAGTGTCTTTTACAAAGCTTCCATGAGCAAAAAGACTGGGTTAGAAAACAAGGGCCTGGTCTTGTCCATGCTTCGATGAGTATAGAGCTTTAAGAGCTGCCTGCTACACTCCCTCTTCATCCCCAAACCAAGAATGTGACCCCTTACCATCCTGCACCTGAGCCTTCCTACTCTGGTGTACCCTTCTGCAAACCAGCTGTCCCAGGCTGTTCCTGGCACTATTCCCTGTGTCCTGGCATCCGCAGTAACAAATAGCTCCAGCTGTGCAAAGCTCAAACCAAAGGCTGCCAGCACAGCCTCAGCCCTTGCCACTTCACCTGTTCCCTGCTTAAAAATGTGCACCTTTAGGCAAGATAAATTTAGACTGGAAATGATCTCCCAGGCTTGTTGCTTCTATATTCTTCTCTGATACCTTAAAGAGTTCTTTGGTGAGAGAAATCTTTTCCTCAGATAGTTAAAAATCAGGATCAGATGCTTTTTTTACCTTTGTCTTTGGTAAACCAAAGAGCCTGAGCTAATACTGAATACTGCCTTGCTAAGAACAGATCCTTGTGGGACCACCAGTAGTAAAAAGGCTGGCACTGAAGATGGCTTCCCATTTACAATTATTTTTTGATATTTTGTATTGTCAAATTGCAGTCTGTTCCCATGGTTTTCATAATTTTGTATGAACAGGGCACTTCTATTTCTCTCTTGGCTTTCTGAGACTGTACTGCAAATATGCAGGACTTGGGCAGACATACACTGCAGACTCAACCTGTCCTCCTGAGTGACCAGGTTGAGGTCTCTCTGATGTCCAGCAGTCCTGCTGGAGCCACTGTCCTGACTGCTTTACTGGGTGCTCCCAAGTCCTGGAGATCTCCCCCAAATTTTTCTGTGGATGTCCCTTCCCATGTGCTGGGCAAAGTTTCCACAAAGAAATAGGCAAAACCTGATGTTTCCTAAGCACTGTGGATATCCTGACACCACCCTTGACTTGGAAGCCTCCAGTAGTACCCCGATGCAAGCCATGCACGTAAAACAGACTAACGGAAGGGCTTGGGCTGATGTAGCTACTCTGAGGCTCAAATCCCATCTTCCTCGTAGCTCTAACCCCACAGCCCTGTGCTACCATAGAGCCTCACTGATTGACTCTCCTTACAGGCACTGCAGCTCTTAAAACATTAATTAGACCTCAGCCTGGATCAGGAAATGACCTTCGTGCTCTACGCAGCTCGAGAGCCTATGGCTCTTCTTGCTCAGAGAGGCTCTGTGGAGGGCGAGGTGCTTGGGCAAACAGTGATGATAGGGAAAG
>NW_010210171.1:8617-11929 GCF_000695765.1 Mesitornis unicolor
GCTGGCTCAGCACTGGAGGTGGCTTTTTGCCACACCTGGCTGCGAAAAGGTGGAAATATTTGTCTGGGAAAGAGGAGGAGGTGGAAGGAGCCACCCTCATGCTTAGCACAGCCCAGGCAAGAGAAAAGGCATTGGTCAAGTCTCTGTGAATTTGTTCAAAATTAAATGACAACACGGTAGAATCAGTGAAGGGCACAGCTGCCAGGCTTACTCTTCACCTCTTGTTTTTTCTGATCCCATGGAGTGCACCACCTTCTGATGCTGGATCCCCTGCCGTCAGCTGTGTAATGATGAGACGTCTACATTCCTAAATCTCAGTGGCGGCTTTAGATGTGGCTGCAGTCTGTCTGGATGTGCTGCACAACACACAGACACCCTGATGCATCAGCATCCTGCCCTGGGCAAAGGCACTGTGGCTGTGGAAACCTGTGATCACTTCAGCCAACAGCTTTCTTGGTGCAAAATATTTGGTTTTAGCAGTTAGCACAAAGCATGATGGTGAGAGGATATTAAACCAGTAAGCATACCTGCACATTTCGTCTCATTGAACCATAGTGAATCTTGAAGAGTTTTTGGTGGGATTTACTGGAGCAGAATTGAACCAACTTGATCACGCAGTAGAAAGACTGGTTGCTCCTGAGTGCCTGCAGCTCTTAAGCTCCTTGTGATGAGAGAGACAGCAGATTGTAGCATTGAAGTTGCTTGCCCTGGTACAGTCTAGTAATGGCCCTTCTGACCAAAAGTGTCAGGTGGTCTCTAGGAAAGGCCTCAAGATCCTGTTACTTAGACCCCAAGGGGGAAACAGCTATTCCATTGTGCTGTGACAGAAGGACCATGACAATGATACCCAGCACAGTATTGGTAATCCCCAAAAAGTATGCAATATCCATTCGTCAAAGAAAGGGTTGAGTCCAGGCTGGACAAGCCTGGTGTCAGTGAACATGTTCCAGCCTGCTATGAAAGTCTCTGCCAGGGACATGGCAGGACCTAGAGAAGTTAAACCTTGACCCCTTTTGGGTAGCTGCTCTCCCATAAAGTCTCCACAGCTGCACTTCAGGCACTGGCTTTGAATGCGGCTAAAAGTAATTGAATGGCACATGTCACAGCAGAGCCTTAGCCAGCCCTAATCTGAATAAGGACAGAAGTTGTTTCATGACTGATAATGTCAGCTATGAATAACATTATTCCTTAACATCTAAGGAAAGTGGGACTAAGAATTTCTGAACTTCGATTTGCTCACAAGGCATCCTAAGAGATAATCCTATGTAATACTATGGGCTGCATTGCTCGCTGGCACTGACGTGCACAGGTCCATTGGCATTAGGAGCATGGCAAGTGCTCAGACAACAGCTGTACTTGGCCTCCTCTCTGGTTCTGCTCTCTATTTAATGAAGTCTTATGTATGATACAGAAATACTGGGGCAGGAAGAGAAGTTGGCAGGAAAATGTACCTCTCAGCTGTCCAGCCCACCTCTGCTGCTTTGAATGCTGTTGGTTGTGTTTGACTCCTTCCAGAAGGCACACAAGTGAATTTAAAAGAGGTGCAGTTGTTCATTTGCAGCTTTCACGTGGTACAAGAATGCGGTACCCAGCCCTCAGCTCCTTATCTGCAGGACGTGTCGCAGCTCTCGACAGCTGATCGCTACATTTTCCTGCCAACTTCTCTTCATGGTCTGTTAGCTGCTCTTTTGGAGATCAGACTTGCGCCTTGGCATCTGTTCAAGCTATAGAGTGCAATTTATTCCTAGAACAACATCCGCTGGCGTTGCCTCTGCAGTACCTTGTCCTAGCCTGTGCAAGCTCACTAACACAGAAATAGCTTTGATTTCTTTTCTGTTACCAGCAGATAGAGGCAGCAGTTAAGGTGATGACCGCATTTTTAAGGGTATTATCTTTGGGAGGGGTGTAATACCCTGTGATGGGTCCCTAGGCTCTCAGTGGGAGCCTTTATGAGCACTGGGATACTTCTGCTGCAGAAGTGGAAGAGACCAGATGAGCACAAGGATCCCGGGAACACCAGGGCTCTGCTTCAGCCTCAGATCTTGCCTGGCTTTAAATTCTTTCCATGGACTTAACCTTTCTGTTCCATGCACAATGTTATCAGAGCTACTTAGGCTTTACTGGCACGTCTCCTATATTAGTAGTTACATTTTGTTGTCAGGACCAGATTGGCTGAGGTAAATTGGCTTACTGAGACGACATGCACACAGTTGGTCTGACCCTGTATTCTTCTGTGACATTTTCCCATGGAAAAGAGGCTTATGCAACAATTCAGTCTGTCCCACTAGCAATTTTGGGCCCATTGGCTAATTTCAGTCAAAATCTGAGGGAGCAGTTAATCAGCAGAGGCAGCCATCCGTGTGCACAGCATCCTCCCTGGGCCCTGCAAGCCGCAGTGCGGGTTTTGCTCTCGGACACTACAGAATCCACATGGAAAAGACATTGCCTCCCACCTACACACAATTTTGGTGGGAGTTTGTGTCTGGCTGGACACCAGACAGTCCAACTATAAATCCATGGGAAAACATGGATTAACTGTGCTGCTCAACTGCTTTTTAACTTTTTGAGGTAAGCCTTTTTATTGTAACTAAGAGCACTGGCAATAAATCCAAAGACATTCTCAGGTGCAAATGACCTTACAGTCACCTTTTTGCTGGGGATACCTGCATTAGCCCAAAACTGCAGCACAAGAGAAACAAATGAGGTTCATCAGCAAATGTTGGCAGTGTTAATTACACAGTGGTGCTATAAGGATACTAAGCTCTGTACCAATAGAAAAGCACCAGGCTGGCCCCACTAGCTAGGATTTATGGTTTCCAAAGGCAGAATAACCTAAGTGGGTACCCAGAGAGCACCAGAGCAAAAACATTTCCCAGCGGTGGGTGCTTCATGCTGGCACTGGATCTGCAAGAAGCACCGCAGGTTTCTGAGGAGGTGGTGTCAGTCTGCTGGTGGAGAGCTTTATGGAGATTTAAGTTAACGAAGGGAATATAGAGCAGAAATAACACAAGAGCCTCATAGCAAAAGGAAGCCCTTCCTCAAGTGCTCTCTGCAGGCTGTGCAAGCAGGGCTGGGGTTGCGGGGCTGGTTAGTGAGCACCGAGTGCTGTGGGCTCTGCTTCCAGGGGTGCCAGAGCAGAGCCAGTGAAACTCCTCAGGTGATGGCCAGCGAGCCTTGTTCCTCAGAGCAGCAGTGGCGAGGAAGGTACCTAGTCCACAGGCAGTCTAATTATGATCTGATATAAAGACAGCCTAAGCTGATCTCACTTTTATCTGGGAAATACAACACATCACAGAATCACAGAACGTTAGG
>NW_010210172.1:0-5323 GCF_000695765.1 Mesitornis unicolor
GACTCTCTGGCTTCTTTCCTTCAGCCATTTCCTCCTACAGAGCACTTAAGAGGTCCCAGGTTGCTCTCCTGGTGCCTGGGCTGTATGAAGGATGCAGTACCTTTACAAGACAGCAACTTCATGCTTCAACTCAGGAAGAAATACCTGGTTTCCTAGGCTCCGCTTCTTGTTTTTTTGTGAGCCCCATCTATCTGCCTTGCAGCCCTTCTGTCCTCTGATTCCCATTAGGAGTCTGCAGTGATTTGTTATGCATTTTGTTTCTGTCTGCCAGTGAAGAGCCCCCACACACCACTTCCTTTGTGCTCCAGTCAGTCCTTGGTAAATTCACTGCCTAAAATAACTAAAGTTCTCCAGCACCACACAGTGTAACTCTTCATGCCTGCCTTTGCAGCCTCCCCGGCATGCTGCTGTTACAAATATGCCACTGAGCAGTCTGGAAGCAGGAGGTCCTGGTTGGATTTAACAGAGCAATTCTTTCATCCTACTTCTGTTAAGCCATCTTTTGTCCATGGTGCCTGGGCACTTGGAGAAACCTTGTCCTGGGACTGCCTTATTTAATGAAATCTCTGCTTGATTCTGGCTTGACATAGGGAAAGCTTTTGCAGCTCTGGCAGAGATGAGCGGCGTGAGACCTCAATCTATTCCTGCCCCTCTTCCCACCCCGGTTCCAGCCTGGGCTTTGGAAGCTTTGGAGCGCTGTGCCGGAAAGGGTCCATCCTCAGAGCACCTCCTCATGAAGCTGCCTGCTGCTGACTGCTACTCCTTTTCCTGATGCAGAGAAAGGATGCCGGGTTGAAGTCACCCTTACTCAGCCTGATGAGCTCAGCTCAGCACGTGCTACACGAGACCATTTGCTTGAAGCCTCGCTGGTGCTGCCCAGGATTGCACAACTCGGGCTTCAGGAGCTGCCATGTGGGTGTGCATGCACTCTCTGCACTGGAAGAAGCACAGACAGTTCCTTGTAATAGCCTTTGTTTCAAGGCTCTGGGGAATATCTTAAAAGCCTGTCCCTCTCCTATGACAGCTGTAACTTCCTTTGCACGTCACTGAAACACACACAGTGTGTGGGAGAGGTAATGACAGTGGAAGGAGAAAGTGCTCACTGTGTAAACGTGCTTTCACCTAGCAGGGATATCAGAAAAGAGCCCAACAAATGGCCCTGTGAGGACGGGAATCTCCTTCCAACCTGGCATGTCTGCCAGGGCAAGGACACAGACATTGCCTGCACAGGCACCGTGTTTTCTACAGGGCAGTCTGATGCTGCTAGGAGCACCATCTCTGATGCCACTGCAATGTAGTGTGGCTTTTGGAATTGCAGCACTGAAATGTCCAAAAGGTTTTATACTTGGTGCATGTCTCACAGGGCTGTGGCTTGTACAACTCAGACTGGCCTATTTTTTCTTCCAAATATTCAAGAAAAATACTTGGAAATGTCATTCTGCAGAAAGTTTTGATTTCTGACTTTTCTGATTAATTTAGGGAGAAAAACAGAGGTCCTGGAATTTCCCGCAAAGCAGAATTTCTGTTTGTCCACTAGTGTGACTCAGCAAGAATTCTTCCCACAGGAATTTGGCCATGAGCATTCATGCTAGCTAGATGGTTCGTATGAACCTCTGAAGATGGTGAAAGGAAGAGAAAAATACCACATAAATCCTCATGTAGTTTCTGGTTCATGCCTGTGAGCAGAGAAGATCATCTTCCCTTTCTCTCTCTTCTCCTGTGCAGGTTTCCTGGGAACAGTCAGTGGAAATGGGTACCAGAGCAAAGGTCCTTGGAGGGTTTGAAGGGCCAGAGCTCACAGAGCTGTGCTCTGTGAATTGTTCCTTGTGTGCAGCTTCTCCTTTTGTTTCTTTTTGTGAATGAGCTCAGTTTTTACAATGGAGCTTCTTGATTGCAATTAAACAGAGATCTCAGCCTTTTTTATTAGGGGTGGATAACTGGCCTTCAGAAATAATATTATTTCAGGTGTCATTTTTGCTTATGGGTTCACCAGTGGAGAAGGATGGGGTGGAGAGTGTGGGGGCGAGAGGCAGGAAAGTGCTCCAGTGACTGTGCACCAGAAATGGCAGAATTGCTGGCTTGAGACACCCTGTCCTGAGCCCTGTATTGAGACCCAAAAGGACAACTGGAAATGGTCTGGTCTGTCTTCCCCTAGATGGGGTATAAGGACAGGAACGATGAAGATTTTACTGTATTTCTCTCTTTGTGTGGCTCCTTCTGTAAAACACAGCTAATTAATACCTGGACTTTCTCTTCACCGAAAAACAAAAATATTGGGAATCTTCTTGGTACTACTAGCAGAGATTTGCTGGAACCAGGAAGAGCTCTTGAACTGCTGGAGTCTGTGGCCTAGGGGCAGCAGGAGGTCAGACGAGATATTCTGGCTGGCCCTCTATGGCCTTAAGAGTCTGTGAACCTCAGCTAAAACAATGTTACCCCGAGTCAAGTTCAAAGTCTCTGAATTGAGAATTCAAGCCTGAGTCTAGCTCAGTGGAAAGGAACAAATTCATGGTATTTGATGACTGTGCAAGATGTTACTAGGAAGTTTCCCTGCATATGCATAGCAAAAGCCAAACAACTGACTGTATTCATGGCCAAAACCTTTATTTTCTTTATGGAGTGAAAACAGAACCTGAAGTGCAATAAATAGCTTCTGAATGTGCCTTCATCTCTGGGCTAGTACAGGAGATCTGACAATTTTAAAAGCCTGCTGGAAACTTGGGCTTCAATCGCTGCCATCAAGGTAACCTCTGCCTCTTTCATGGTTTCACAAGGGATGCATCTCCTGAATTGGTGTCTGGGCTGAACCTGCATTTCCAACCAATCTTCTCTGGTGTCCACCTGGGTTTCCTCATGCTCGTGATGTGGCTTCAGTGACTGTGGGGTGCTCTGTGTGTGGCCACCTATGTGCTGACCTGCAGGTGCTCTGGGTAGGGTAGGGTAGGGATGGCTGCATGGAGCAGGGCTCGGGGAGCTTGCTGGGGTTTAGACCACTTCCTGGCAGGGTGTTCCTTCAGCTCTGTGGGTGGAAACAGAATTAATCCACGTGACCACAAACAGGTATTTTAGGTGAGCACATGTGAGACACAGTACATCCTCAATGGTTGCTGATCATGGGAGTCTTATACTTTCTGTAGGTAAATAGCATGGTCAGTGATTGTATGGAGTTTCCCAGGTTTCTGGTAAAATTTGTTGTGCTTCTGAAACTAAAAAAGATATTCAAAATGGTGAAAGTTTGAAGTACCTGAAGGAGGCAGGGCACATTGTGATCTGGCTTTTTACAGGCATTTAAATTGTCCTTTATATAATATATAAATAATATGTTATATAAAATATAATAATATAAAATACATAATATAAATATTTTATTTTAAGGCCAAAGGATGAGTTATTTCTTTTCTTGCTTGCAAAATGGTAAAAAAAACACTGTGATTTTTTTTTAAATGGTTTCTTCAAAATGATGCCTTTTATTTTTCTTCCAAACTCTCAGGCAGTACCAAGGTGACAGTTACTGCTGTGCTGAAAGGCACAGGGAACATCAAAACTACTTTGCTGAACTGTATAGAACTTTTCAGGAACACAGAGAGTTTGCCTTGTCTGCAGATCCATTTCCACCTCAAAGTTAACTCTGCTAGTTTTCTAAGATGGGAATGAGGTTTTGCAAAGGACCCCATTGTGCATCACTGTCAATGCCTACTGACTCATAGACATGCAGGACAACAGAAAAGCTTGGGTTTGGCTGTCATTATTTGAAATTGTGAACATATTTGGGAACATCCTATTTCTCTTATTCATCTGAACAGCAAAACCATTAACAAATTAGACCATCTAGAACTTCTGAATCATTTGTTTAAGTAACAGAAAGGAGATGTTTCCTGTCTTCGGTCAGAAGACCCATCCCTCCTTGTGTTCCAAGCTCTTTCTGAAAGCTTTTTAATCAGCTACCTCACAAACAACCAATCACCCCACCCCAACCTGTGTTTTCCTTCATTTCTTTGTCTTAATCAGGCTGTTGGTGCAAGCAATGTCAGGATCAAATTTGCTGTTAGCATGAAATACGTTAGAGCCCATAGCTGTGCAGGGAGAACAGCCACGAGAGGTTTGATCAGTGGAGGCTATGGGCAAGAAGAGGAGATCAAGACCTGCAAGACCTGGTGGAAAGGAGAAAGCTCAGACCCAGAAGGGATGAAGGAATGGCATGAAGTGCTATCAGATGACACCTCTCTTTGCTTCCTAATACTGTGCTTTTGTCTGTCTCTGAGCCCTGGGAACACTTCAGAGATCACTGAAATATGGCTCTGCAAGGCTAGGAAGAAAGTTGTGAACAAGAAAATTTTACCTTTAAGAAGTGATGTCCAAAAAGAAATCCCAGGACAGGCTCAGCTGTGTAATACAGCATGTGTGCCAGTTCCACCAAGTTAAAATGGGCTAAGAAATAAGTAGGGCACATATTTTTCATTCTTTATTTCTTTAGGATGTTCTTTAGGTTCTGTCTCCTGCTGCTCTGAAAACATATTTTTGTTTTAACCCGTGCTTTGTGAAATTCCATGTGCTTTTGCTGCCCAAATAGAAAGGTATAACTGTGAAAGGTTAGATCTGATTCAAATCTTCCATACATTCAGGTGTAATTAACATACCTCAAGAAGCTGGCGAATGGCCACCGTGCTCCATAGCACTAGCAAGATCTGTCCCCTTGGCTTGTCAGGAACCAGAGATGTTTCTCTCTCCAGAAGCAGAAGGGCTTTACTGCTGTCAGCACTCTGCATGGTCCAAGCGGGAGAAACAAGTCACCATGACTGGTCATTATTTTCAAGGACATAATTTGGTGGGGTCCTCTTGATTTACTTCCCACCCAATCTCTGCTGCTTTTCTGCTCTCATCACAGGGCAAAGCAGAAAGGGCAGAAATATTTCTCTTGTGTCTGAACTCTCAGAACATTTCAAAACTGGAAGAGTGCTTAGATGGGATGGGTTCGGGATGATCCCATTCTGCATTACCATTTCAGGCAGGGCAGGGTATGCACTCTCACTGTGTGCTCTCCTCCATGCTGGATACGTGGAGTTACTGCCAGAGGGCTGGAATAATGCCGCAGAGGTTGTCTAGTCTACTTGAGACTTGTTCTTATATGGTCCTCATCACCACAGAACCTGAGCAACGTGTCCTGTAAAGCAGAAAAGGTGATAATGAAGGAATCCCTGGTTATAAAAGCCAGTGTGGTGCTGACAGGTTCGTGTGTTAACGCTCTCTTATCGTCACCTAGGGCCCAAAGTCTGAAACTCCAGAGGGAAGTACATCCTTTGCTAGGCTTTGCATGTTCCCTACA
>NW_010210172.1:5354-11687 GCF_000695765.1 Mesitornis unicolor
GTGTCTTCAGAAAGGGATGATGAATGAGAGAGATGCTTAGGCCCTGGTGCCTCCAAGGCTCCTCCAAGGTACACAGGGCTGCTTCCTAGTTTTGCAAAAGACACCTCTGGGACCACAGGCAAGTAGCCTGCTTCTCAGGAGGCTGAATGTTGCTCTCTAGTACCCTCTAGGGTTCAGAAGACACAGGACCTGGAAACTCATGGATGTGGAATGAAGCCCACAGAAGCAGAGCCATGGGTTAGGCAAGAGGGCGAAGGAGACACATTGGTCACTTCTCAACTACTCTCCTCCCAAAGGGCTCTGAAGCACCGTCTTCTGCAGGGGTGCAACTTGCCCTTGTCCTGCAGGCCAGCCCAAGGTCCTCACATCACCTCCATCCCACCTCCAGGGCCGAGCCATGCAGCAGATGGGAGGGAGCGACTCTCCAGCCCACAGCTAAGTTACTGAATGGAGGCAGAGGCATGGTAAGGATACTTGGACTAAATCCCGACTCTAAAACAATGAGCCTGAGGGGTCTTTATTGCCCATCATAGTGCAGACAATAATATTTTTGTTACCAGAGCAATTGCCAGTGGGATGTGAGGATGGCAGACCTCTACGTACCACAAGGCACAAGAAAATATTGCTCAAAAGTTGTGTCATGTTTTGGATTGCTACTCTGATTTATTGCTTCTCCCTGCCTCTGGGGATGCAATGATGAGGCAATCCAGGAGTAGGGATGCTGCATTTTTGGAGCACAGTCGGGGCTGGACTGTCAGCATTATTTGTAAACACGGCTTAGTTCTCCTCACCAGGAATAAAAGCCACTTATGCTGCAAACAAAGCTTGTTCAGTGTAGGTCCCTTACACTGCCACTTCCCACTTCTCCTCTATTTCCTAAGAAGAAGATAAGCTTAATCCTTTTCATATTTTAATGATAGGGTAGCTAGCTTTTCACTCCCTCTTTCCTTTTTCTTGTGTTTGGTCTTGTAGCCATGAGCTCAACTCTAAGCTTCTCTACATTCATTCCTACCTAGAAAAAGCAGGCGGGAGGTGTTCCCAGGAAAATCTGGCCTGGGCTCAGGGTGATACAAAAGATCTCTCTGACCTGGCTCTTTTTCTTTACAGAGTCTCCAGGGGGGAAGCCTGACTCTGGTCTGTGGGGAAGGTCTGCTGGAAAAGGGGTTTTGCGGGAAAGAGAAAAACAAGGGAGCACCTGTGGGGAGAGCACTGAGAGGTTTTGTCACAGGCGGGCAGGGATGGAGGGCGCTGCCATAGGGTGCACTCAGACCCTGCCAGGGGTGACACCCCACGTGCCACCAGCAGAACCCAAATGGATGCAGCTTTCAAGGGAGTTAGGTTTGTGGGCAGCTGTCCTTCTCAGACTGCTTGCTTTTCTGCTGTGTCCCTCAGTGAAGGGCCTGCCAAGGTGTGAAAGACACTTACTGTTCTACAGGATATCTTGGGCAGGAGGCGGGGGTGGGCCTGAGACCCAAAAGTGGAGAAATTAACTGCTGAAGAGGAGGGAAGCAACATGGAGAAAGAAAGAGTTTGAAACCATGGAAACGGGTCTCCCCCCTCCTTCTCTTTGCCTCCATCTGTATTTCCTAGAATAGATGCTGAACTCTGGTTTCTTTTGATGAGACAGAGACTTGGGTCAGTGCAGCTGGGAGCAAAGTGGTCACTTACCAGCCTAGGTGAAGCACAGAAGCGAGACACTAAAGGTCTTCCTTGCTCCTCCTCCTGATGCTGTCTCATCATCTCCAGGCAAATTAACAGTCTCCCTCTAGGTCACCCTCAAAGTCAGAGGCAGGGATTAGTACCAAGGTCTTCTAGGCAAACAGCCTAACTTTCAACAACTCTTGTATCTTGTTTGATGCCAGGGGCTCATTTTCTCAGCTACAGACCTATTGGCCTTTTGAGCAAAATCCTGACATCTTAGCTTGGCTTCAGGATTTCCCTGAAGATTTTGTTTTTAAGTGCATACAGATCCCACTCTCCATATTGCAGATCCAGTAAGATTTCAGCAGCCACTCCACCCACTGTTGTTCACATGCAGGAGGTAAAATCTGCACCCTAAACTTTTAAGTCTGCTGCGGTTGGGGAATGTACGGGTGAATGGTGGGAGATGGATGGGGAATATTGGAGAATAGAATGAGATATGGAGAGTAACTGAGGAGGAAAAGGGCAGCTGGAGCCAAGGATGAGGCACAGAGGGAAGTGGAGGAGGAGAGCCTGAGTATGCACATGTGGAAACAGATCATGCAACTGGAGATTACTGAGGCCCTCTTTGATTCAGCCTTCAGAAGTGGTGTGTTCATCCATAACTACTGAAAAGGATTGGTTACGCTCATGTAATGTTTGAAGGAGGTGGCGACACTGATGGGTGTCTTGCTCAAAACCGTACAAGGGGAACGTTGGACTCCTGAGAAGGGCCACCTGAAGGAGGTACAGTGACTATGCAGTAATGCAGCCATCGTGCCTTCAGGTGTTTACCATGTTTATCTTATCAATCCATTTCCTGGGAGGAACCCAAATACCATTTTCTGGGGACGATAAGTCCTCTTTTTCCTCTGCTTGGCTTGCCCAAGCCAAGCACAAAGCACAAAAATTGGTGTCCCACCACAGCCTCTCTCTTCCACTAAAAAAAAACACAAACCAAAAACAAAAAAGAAATTGTCTATAGACGTCAGTTTAGAACAACTTCTTCATCCTGATGCACCAAGAGAGGTAAGCTACTGAAGAGACCAACACATAATCCAGGTAAAAAGTTTCATACCCACTCTTCTCCCTTCCCAAGCATGAGATGTAGAGAAAAGGCAGCTCCTTCTGGGGAGGTGAAAGGATAAAATCAAAGACCCATGGAACAGTCTGATGATGAAACCAGGGATACAGTGAGAGATGTCTCCATTATCAAGTGCAGAGGAAATGTTCCTCCTGGAGATTATTGGATGGACACATATGGATAAGTGCTTTGGGATGTACCAGATCCTCCAGTGACGGCAGAAAAACATCTAGAGGGGTTAATTTCTAGTTAAATGAGGTTCCAAACTGAGGCAAGTATTTTTCACCATAAGCAAGCAAGGAAGGAGAAGACTGTCCTGCTTACCTCAAAGACTCTGGCAGTCAAGAGAGGTAATGAGAACAAGGAGCTCTCCTGCATATGAAGACGTACCATACTTCTTAAAACAGTGCTGAACACACTCTGTTCTTGGCAGTGCTTGAGCTTCAGCTGCGTTGAGATCAGGCTCAACTGCACCCCTTTGCAGTAATTGCTAGCGCAGATATGCAGCATATGCAGCACTGGGACTTCAGGAGGAACACGGCCGCTTAGATGGATGCTCAGATTGCAAAATGCCACACTGAGCCCTCCCGTCAGCTCCAGGAAGTTTAGTGTACAAAGTGCTTTCAAACACTTTCATCATGATGGACACTGCAGGGGGCTGAGGAAGAAGCCTGTGGTCATGCTAACCTGTGCAAGCTGTGGATCTGTGGAAAATATTATTTCTGGTATGTGGGAAGGAAGTCTTCCTTTCTGCAGTGGTATTTCTGGCATGGTTGCAACCCCAGCAGCAGCGGAGGGCTCCTGGCTGGAATGTTGCGGGCACCTTGATACCAGAGGGAGCAATAAAAACCAGCTAAAAATCTCTGGTTTATGTAAGAGCAAGCACATGCTACAGGTGCCCTGCCAAATCAAAATACAACTGGGTTTATGGCCTTGTTTGTTTGTTGACACAGTGTGAATAGGATAAGAAAGAAAAATGGGCAGAGAGAATGGTTTGCTTGTTTCTCAGCTAGAAACAACAAAGCTTTTGCGTTTGGGTCTTCCTTGATTTTGATGTATGTTTCATAACCAACAGATGTCTCACATCTAAATTCACAAAGCAGTTATTAACAAAGATATTATTTTCCTATGTTTATTAGCTGCCAGTATTAGGAAAAATAAATTAATCCTTCAGCTTAAAACACATACATACTATTTTCTTTTTCTTATGATGTAAGAACTGTCAATAGTTCTCATACCACCTCTTGATATTCAGGTTATAGGAAGCCAAATATGAGAATGAAATCACTCTTTTTAAAAACACTATGAACACATTATTAAACACCTAGCTCTTGAAGTATATATTTTCAGAAAGCTTTTCTTTTGACATCAAAATTAAAACATTCTTAAAGAATGATGCCACAATACAGAAATTTAGAATAATAATCACATTTAGAGGCAATTGGAGACTTTGAGCAGTTGGTTTTGCTTGGTTTTGTTTTCCATTATCCTCTTTTGCTTCATATCCTTTCTGTTCTGGTTTTTAATTCCTCCTGGACGTCAGAGATTTGAGGCATCCAATTCTGGTTGATTCCTGTGAGGCAAAAGTGAGAGCTGTGACATCATGGGAGAAACAGATGGCGAGAGCTGATGAACTTCTAAGAAACAAAGACACCACTGCCAATAAGTGTTCCTTGAGAAAAAGAAAAAAACTGAGAAATAATGCAAAAAGGGAGTGCTTGGAAATTACTCCTCATCAGTAGACTGTCTGAAAGGAAGCACAACTGGCATTGTGGATAGCTTTTGGACTCCACTAGGCCTTTGACTCAAGCTAAATTAAAATAGTGCTGGCTACTGGAAAAACAGATAGGAGAAGGACATTCAGGGTGCAAAGCCTCCCAGACACTTCCACATAATTGGGGAGGTAGTTTAGAGAAGGCTCACAGAAACCCTCCCTCTCTGCTCAGGCATCTTTGGGAGATTTGCTTTCAAGGAATGAGAGTCCACAACAAACCAGGCTTTTCAGTTACGGGTGATATTGATATCTTTAATAATCTTGTTGAGATGCTGATGTTGTACAAATCTAGCTAAATTTGAAAAGGAATATGAGTAAAATGACAGTCAGCCCTGCTATTAAAGAAAGAAAAAAATAGGAATCTGCACAAGTGTTTGTCTGTTGTCTTCTAGTGTGAAGAACATAAAGAAATGGTTGGGTCTGGGGAGGGGGTTGGCAAGGCTTTTGAGTTTTATTCTACCACCTGTCATAATACTGGCATTACAATTACTCTGGTGTCTAAATATAAGAGTATTTTGTGATTAAAAGCCTGCTATCTATTGTTGCTGAACTGTCTCTGGCTGCATCATCAGTGGAGGAAGTAATTGTAATGTCTACTCTTGACATGATTTGGAGGGGGTCTGAGTGTGGCCTTCTGTCATGAGGTGGACAAGATGAGGCCTCACTGGTGACAAGCTGCAAACTGTGCTAATGTAGGCAACTGAATTGATACCCCTTTTTGGTATAAGTTTAGAGATGGTGAAGCATTTTGCCTCCCATTACTCGGGAAACATGAGCTAGCATGGAGGACTGCATCTTACGGGCATCCGTTCAGTGACACCGGACAAGTGGCTCTTCCCTCGAACGGAGTTTGCTGTGGACCCATTCTCCATCTTGCTGAGACAGGACAACTTGGTTCCACTGATGGCAGGAGGAATACTTGAACTGAAGTTGTTGGGTTTGAGGCTGAGGCTTATGCTTATGTGTGAGCAGACACCACTTCCACACAGGGAGTATAGGGTTGTGATTCCTTCATAGAAAATCCTCTTCCTTATTTTCTATTACTATTTGATCACCTCATGGAAAGCGCAAGCATAGATATTACTTCATGCACTACAAAAGACCCGAAGCCCAGTGACTGTTCAAATGCCTTTTTATTAAGCAGTTTGAGGACTATACACTTTCATCTCTCCTAACTTCTGATGTTTACGTTTGAGCTTCTGCTCCAGGCAATCTTTACAGCCAACGGAGAGAGATAGGCACTTCTAGGACTTGGTTCATCTGAGCGCTTTTCAACATCTACCTTAAAATGAGATTACCCATGCCCCGGAATGCCTGTTTCTCTCTGCTGGCTGTTAAAGTAAGTCTAGACGTCTAGCTCTGATGTAAATGCCAACATCTGGACAGGTTTATCCCACCAGAGAAATGTCCCCTGGTGAAATCCAGAGCAATTTGTTCTCTTGAAAGGATGAAGAGCTAAATCAAGGCTGAAAGCAGAAAAGAATGAAAATGAAGAGAAAGCCAGGGAGAAAATAATAAAACGATCAAATTCCCACAGTGCTTTAGGGCTGGTAAGTGACAGAATCTGTGCCAAGGCCCTGCTCACCCCCTTATCTATGGATTTGGTGGGAAGAATTTATAGATTTCAGAGAGAGGAGACAGGAGGATCTGAATGTTTTGATATGGTATGTAGCAATAAGCTAGTAAGTACTGGCCCTGTATGTAAATGAAGTTATCCCATTAGCCTAAACTCTGTGATAGCGTTCTGACTTTAAAGGATGAGCCGTTATGACATGTACACTGTTAAAAATATATA
>NW_010210173.1:0-4752 GCF_000695765.1 Mesitornis unicolor
GGGAACCCCTGAGGGGTGCGCGGCACGGGCCTCTCCTGTGCGGGGCTACGGCGGAGTGAACGGAACAGCCCGCGCTGGGCTCCCTTTTTGTCACAAAGCAGCTCTTGCCAGCAGGGTGGGAGCGGATCCGCAGTTGTGTGGCTGAGTCTGCCGTGTGCTGACCGCAGTACCTGGTGGCTGGAACCGTACCACCCTAACAGACCTATTTTCCTTGCAGCTTTGTAATGATTAATGGTAAACTAAAAATTTCAGTGCTGACACTGGTCTCAAAAGTTCAGGGCCTGCTCTGCATTGTGATGCCTCTTACACTAAGTTCTATCCCTAATGCTGGATTACTGAATAAAATATGTGTGTATGTATATTTTTCTTCTTTTTTTTTCTTCCTTTATAGGAGATATTTTAAACCTACAGGTCTATTATCCTTGGGAGTTCCTTTCCAGCTCTCCTTGCAGAACAGTTGTTTTCCCATTAATGACATCTGGAGTTACCTACTGGGTGATCAAGTCTTTGCAGCAGCTAGACATATGTTCGAGTTGCATCAACAGCTATACCCTTCTTGTATCACCTCGTCTTCTCTTTACAATCCTTTCTTTCGTACTCGACTGTAGTGTTTATCGATTAGCTCCGTTCTGGGAAGCGGATCCGTGGAAAGCGCTGGTGCTTCTTGCTGGATCGTATGTTACTCTGGTATTTTATACAAGAACCTTTACCAATGCGCTTGAAGGACTTCTCTTTGCTCTTCTGATGGTGTTGGTTTCCTCAAGAAAGTCTGATGGCAGCTTAGTGGAGCCTACAAGCAGCCCTCTCATAGGTATTATAACGACTGCTGGCTTTTTCAACAGGCCAACCTTCTTGGCATTTGCTCTGATGCCCCTGCTTTACTGGGCAGGTTTAATTGTTGACTCTCAAAGGAGCATTAAAACTGTCATAAACCACCTTTTGAAGCTTGTCCTATGTGCCTATTTTACTGCCATGGTATTTGTAACAGCTGACACCTTCTATTTTACCTCCATGGGCTTAGACAACCTCTACAGCGTTAAAAAGAGCAGCCTATTTGATGTAATAGGTCAATTAAATGAGAAAATTATAGTAACCCCTTTCAATTTTCTCAGCTATAACCTTAATCCTCGTAATCTTGCGCTGCATGGAAGTCACCCAAGAGTTACACATTTTACAGTCAATGGAATAATGCTCTTTGGGATCTTACATATTCTGGCCATTGGTGCTGCTTTTAAAATGTTAAAGAAATACATCCATCAATTATTACTGGTCAGATCACATCGCCATGGGTCATCTGGGCTATTAGTGCATTCTGAGGGCAATCCAACATTGCTGCTGTTTTATTTTGTTCCTTTGGCATTTCTCTCCCTGTTCAGTCACCAAGAACCGCGGTTTCTCATCCCTCTCATCTTGCCATTGGTCCTGTTCAGCACCTCACAGAACAGAGCTGTGAAGTGGAAACACGTCATTATTATTTTCAATGCTCTCGGGGCTTTGCTGTTTGGGTGCTTACACCAGGGAGGACTGATCCCGTGTTTGTTTCACTTGGAGCAGCTCATTCATTCTCCAGAATCCTCAAACCATCCAAGGCACTACACACTCCTCTTTGCTCACACCTACATGCCACCTAGGTCTCTGCTTAACATCAAGAAGAGAGACACGCACGTAGAAGTCATTGACATGGCTGGGTCTGAAGAAGAAACCCTCTGCCAAACAGTAGAGCAGCGAGCTAACAATTTCACCTGCAATGACTGTCGTGTTTTTCTTATCATCCCTGGTACAGTCAGAGCCACAATTACAAAATGTGGTGTCTCGCTCAAGAATGAGACTCTGGTATTTCCACACTTATCCATGGAAGACCCACCACAAATACCCTTCCTATTCAGTAGAAGCTGGAGAAGTCAGTTAGGACTGTACATCCTTCAGCTAGACAGGGGTCAGAAAAGCCTTTAGATTTTGGGAGAAAAATGGTTTCGTTTTTTACTTCACTTGGGTGCTGCGAGACCTTCATCTTCACGAGCCCACCTTCAGCACAAGCAGTGGCACTGGGAGCTCCCTTGAGTCTCTTACTCCCTTTCTTCATGCTCTTTCACTCAGCAGTATAGTTTTGGATAGAACCTGCTTAAAATTTGAGTTATTCTGCCCCTGTGGTATTTCATATGAACTTGTGTCATTTTTCTGATGAGACAGGATGAAACCAGAGCCCAGCAAAACTGTGATTCAAGCTTAGCTCTTTCCATGAGAGATTTATTTTTGAAGTTTGTGTAAACTCTGACAGAGGGTTTGTGGATTATGTAGCTTTTACTGAGAATAGGCATTAACTCAGCTGCTGGAGAGAGGTTACAGGCCTAGGCAAAAGCTGGTCTGACTCAGTAAGGCTTTATTTTGATGCTTTAAAAAATCCAGAGCCTCCTCTCAGTCATTGGACCAGACTGCAGTCACAAAATAGGCACCAGCACTCTAATATTGTCTTGGGTGGTTCTGTCTTGAAAAATCCCCAGTGCTGATCTGACAGGATCTGATTTAGAACATGGAAGATGCTTCAGCGTCAGTACTTGTGCCTAATCCTAAAATCCAGGCTTTGCCTGCCTGCGGTTCCATTCTTGTGGACACACTACGTACGTACTGCATACAGCAGCGTGAAAGCGCTGCATTTCGATGGCGTTCAGGGCATCTGTTGTTTCACTGCTGCAGCCGGGGCAGCCTGTCCCTTGTGCACAGCCGCTGTCCATCCGACTCGGTTTTCCTCGCTGTCGTGCCTGCAGCAGCAGCAGCAGCAGCAGCGGTGCACAGCAGGCCCTGCAGCAAGCTGGTTCAAGGAGCTGCCCATTCAGAAAACGGGTAACTCACAGGGATTTGATCCTTTTTATGCGTTTGACCTGATCGATCACTGAACTGGCTTCCTGGGAGTTAAAAGATCCAGCTCTGTGGACCTTCTCCTCTTCCAGTAATGGCTCCCTGTTAAATCAGCTTAGTGAGAATGGCAGATGCATCCTGCTCTCTATTGGAGAGCAGTCTGATTTTAAAGTGGGATACAAATAACCCTGAGCTTCAGCTGAGAATGATGTATATGCTTCATAGTATAGCACAACTAATGATTTTCATTTTTGCCTGCTTGGACTTTTAGATCCGAAACATCCTGACAGAGGGAGGTACTAATTTGGCACATGCATTGTCTGTCAAGCTTCTCCCTCTGAAATGAATCTAACGCTTCAATTCTTCCTGCTCACAAAGGCAGTTATGCTTTTTGCAGTCCTTCATCCCCACAACTTTACATAAGGTCTTAGAAGCCAGTTTTTCAGACAGACAATCGATGCCAGGCTCTAAAGGGAAGCTAGGAAAAATGTACGATACGGATTTTTAAGGAACAAGAGCTCTTGTAAAGCATTTTCTGTTGAGTCTCCCCTACATGTTCATGCTCATCCCACATCCTTCATCCTTCATTAGTGACAACTGCAAGTTAAAGGTGCATGTTTTGGGGGTAGTTAGGGGGAGAGGAGGTGCAGTATGTTTGTACTGATGAGTCACAAAGTAGTGGAAGTAATTACAAAAGCATCTGGACACCAAAAGTGTTTCCCAAGTTTATGTCCTTTTTGCTGTCTTACACTGGGATGACAGTTGTGTGCCACAGCTGGTACTCCATGTCCTGCTTCTTGCTTTCAGCTTTCTTAAACAGCTGCATTCAAATTCTGAACATTATTTTCATAAAACTTACGATCTCTGGCAATCGCAGCAGGGTAGACCTTGAAACTCTTCAGGAATGTGATGAAGCACCATTCCCATGGCACGATGACTTCTCTACTGCTGCACAGGTAACCTGTGATACAGCCAGGAAGAGAACCTGGACTACAAGTATTAATTCAGACTGGAAATACACCGCTTTTGTCTCACCAGCTAGACCTTTATCATTTACACTGTAGATCCATTTTTTCAATGCATGCACACCTATGTCTTTGGTGGTGGGAGGTTTAATTTTACCAGCAATACCCGAAACTGCCCATCTCTGATAATTTGCAAGGTTTTTTTCAACTGAGGTGATACAAAGAACTGAAATCATTCTCACCAGTTAACAAGCATCTACTCAGCTGGACCATGCTATGAAGGAAGGTTACCTACTTTAGTCTCCTGTGTTGTTAAATAGAGCAACTTCAGTAAACCAGCCCAGTGCATCACATATGCTGGCAATGTCTTTTTTCACATTTACAGTTAATATGGCTCTATTGGTAACTTTTTCCCCCCTAAACCCTTCTTGCTACCTTAGACATCAGGTCTGCTTTTAAGATAGTGACTGAATCTCTTACATACCTGCAAAATGGGTGATTATCCTATCCATCACCACTATCAGTGACATTTAGAACTTCTTTTGTACCTAAGTTACACTATAAATATTACTGTTGTCTGGACAGAAACCGTTAAAGAACTCCAGTGAGAATTTTGGCTTTATTTCAAGTTTCTTATCAAGCACTGACAGTGACAGTCTTGACAGTATTCTGGATGGTGTTTAATGTGCGTCTGCCTTCTGCCCGTTACCGAGTACTGCAGAAAGTGTAAACTGGCTTTGAAATGAAAATCCATCACCCCGCTAAGCAGGCCGCTTCACCTTTTCATGCCTGGACTCAGGAACCGCTCACGGCTCCCCGCGATGGAAAGGCACCGTAAGTCCGCGATCGGCAGGCCGGGGTAGCGCTGGGGTTCTCCGCGGCTGGCGCTGGTTCAGGGGAGGCCGTTGGGGCCCGGCCGGCTCCAGCTGCC
>NW_010210174.1:0-516 GCF_000695765.1 Mesitornis unicolor
TATCAGCTCTTGAGAGGGAGCAGAGTTAGGGGCTATTTTGCCCTTTTGGAGCTGGATTTACTTTTCAGCACTTATTGTCCAAACACAATGATGAGCTTTTACCGTAAACTGTGGGGCGGCTGGATATGAAAAGCAATCTTCTAACATTATTTCATTTAAGCTTTTGTTGTCTTTCATGAAATTGAAAATTTCAGAGAGTTCTCAGGTTAGTCACCTCTCTCTCTAAAAGGCCAAATAGAAACTCTGGACCTCAAACACCCTGAGGATTGAGAGGATTTGGTCCAAGCTTGTTTATGATCTTTACAACTCTTGTTTACTTCCCAGCCTAGCTGGAGATCTCCACAAGGTCTCAAGCCTCTGTATCTCTATGATCTTTCCCTGGCTCCCTGTCCCTGTCCACCAAGCCTGTGTGCTGTTGGCAGTGTGTGACCATGACCTTGTTTACTCCAGATATGAAGGAGAAAGTGGTGGGTCTGAAGCACAGATGACAAAACAGGAAGGTGGCCAGAGAAGTAC
>NW_010210175.1:0-7661 GCF_000695765.1 Mesitornis unicolor
TATAAAATGGAGCACAAACTGCCATTAAGGGAGACGCAGGGTACTGGGCTCCACTGGGCCACTCAGGACTGGTTGTTCCAGCGCATTCAGCATGTTGCAGAGTCCTAATCAAATACTCTTGCCTGAGGGCTCAGCACTAAAAGAGCTTAGACCATGGAGGCTAAGCACTTGTTCTATATGTTTTTGTATAGTTAGCTTTATTCTTAATATTCATGCTATCGCTTCTCTTCTGGTGGAAGAGAAGAGGGTAGCAATGATACAGTAGACTCTCAGAGAGCAGTAGGGTATGAACCCTGCTAGAGCAATGAATCTTTGCTTTGCAGCTATATTCCTTTTCCTGAGAAAAATTAAGTTAATGTTATTAGAAATTACTTAAAGTGTTCATCTCATCTTAAACTACACCATTTGCTTGTTTTCTTCTGAAACCTTCTGCCTGCCTCTGCAGTAAAATGAGAGAAGTAAAGTTTGTTGAAAAGTCACTGAAACAATTTATGAAAGGAACTAAATATAACTGCACATTTTTCATTGGCATTCCACCTGCATTTTGAAAACATGACATGTACTGAGCAGCTTTGGCCTGTGCCGGATGATCGGGGAAGTCAGCTCCATACCACTGCTCAGTACAGAAGAGGCTACCTGGGTGCTGGGCTTTGGAGGGACTACCAGGTTGCTCATACATCGATTTCCCTGTGTGCATCTTTTATTGCTAAACATGAGGGCTGAAAGTTACAGAGCTGATTAAGTAGGTTGTCTTAGAAAATGTCCTAGCAAGCAGTCTGGAGTGTTGCAAAGAAACTTGCTGCCGATTTAGACTTGGTACAAATTGACTGGAATATCCACAATCTGATCATCTCTTTTGGCCCAGATGTGTAAGCAGGAGTTTTCAGTGAGTACCTGCAAAAAATACCAATTGAACACCTTGGGATATTGCCTTATAAGTCATTAAAGCTGGTATTACTCAGAGGGATGACAAAAGTCCTTTACTGTGTCTGGGTGCTCATGCATCAGGAAAACGGAACACTACTTCCTGATGCTGCAAGGTGCATGATGGAGATATTCTGAGAACTGCTATTCCCAGATTTTAGAAAAGCAAAGAGACTCTGTAACTAGAATTGCTGGGAAGAGATGGGGTTTTAAGAATAGTAGCCTAAATGTGCTTTCCACAAAACAAGCAGAAATGTATAGACACTTCATTGAACATTCACTTAGATTTTGTGAGGAAGAAGAAGCAAAAAGGGGAACTCCAGACTATCTTTTGGTGGTATGAAAAATAAGCACCCATGTCCATGGGATCATTTGGATTTGGTTGCTAGGCTTGGACCTTTTCCCCTCTTGCTTTTTCTTCATGTATACCAAATGAAGCGCTTTTTTACAATTTTATAATGGTGCAAAGAATTAATTAAGCAAATCCAAAATTCTGCAGCTCCTATGGGATGTTGTCAAAGCCCCATGTTTCTCTTCTGTGATTTTTCTTATCTTGCTTACTATATTCCTTGCTTATTCTCTCCTCAAGCCCTCAGCAGCTGCCAGTTTCAAAGATTCTCCCCTCCTGAGTTTAGTGAGGACCCTGAACATTGAGCCTTGTCCTAAATCCCTCCCTGGCTTTTTGTCCACAGGAAGCAGAACCAGATTTCCTTCTTGCTTCCTGTCCCAAACATGAATTCTGCACATTGATGGACATTTGCTTTTGAGGCGAAGCGCTGCCTCTCAACTTGCTTCAGTGTACATCAGGTCCTTTACTGCAGCCTAAAGTGGTGAAACCGGCTATGTTGCCTGTACTTAGAAAATCAATTCCTTTATCAGTGAAAAAAAGCTGGCTTAGCTTAGAAACATGAGGCTTTGATATATGTTGCAATTTGTTCCATCTTCCTCTTTACCTTTTATAGCTGCTTCCACAGACATTTATTTTGAAGATTTTCAGGTCAAAAAAGTGGTGTGCAATTTTTCTGTCTAAAATAGTGGTGCAGCACAGCTGTTTGTTAGTCACATCATCTCTTCTCCCCCCTCTCACCACCCCTCCCAGCAGTTTTATTACAAATTTCTACTGCCAAAATCCACCATTTATGTGCTGGACTTTTGAGAAACCAGGGTGTAAGAGTGATTGTTTCTTGGGTCTCTGCCTCTTCTGCCTGTCTCCCAACTTGAGTACACGCAGCCTTTTGTGTTTTTATTCACCCATTCTTGTGGTAATTTCCAATTCCATACTTTGTTAACTTGCCATCTTGCATTTACTTCCATATTCTGCTTCATCATTTGTATTATAAGTAGGGGTTATAGATAATTTTAGTGTTATTTATTGAATGGTTTCAGTCAAGGATTTAGCCTGTTTATATACAGCTGCTATCATACCTGCAGCATCATGGATCCAGACCTCCCTGACTCAATTTGGCAGGGTGACTAGTGTGTATTGTGTTGCATTTCATGATGTTAGCTTTCTTATCCATGTGATTAAGTTGTATACCTGCAAAGCCCTGATAACATGCAAGTAACCTCTCTCCAGTTCAGATATTTAGAAATGCAATGTGGTTCATGAATTTGTTACGAATGGCTTTTACTTTGGAGCTGCATAATTTGCAGTTAACAAATGGTGCAGATCAGCTTCTGCTGACAGCTTAATTTAGAGCATGGTGACACCTCACAGTTGGCAGCTAAATAATGAAATTAGGGCTTTATTTCTGCAAATTAAGGCTTTAGTTCAGCAAATAAAAGGTTTACAAGATTTATATACACAGTGAGTTCATTGTAATAGGATAGATATATCCCAGAGCTCCGACATCAATCCCCTAGGCAGCTGCAGGACATAGTTTGCCTGACCTTATCCTTCTGTCTGCCTTGCACCTGAAGATCAGTGTGAAACCATGCATGTTCTGTTACTAACGAGCTGCCTTTCAGCAGGGCTCAAGCTGTATTTGCGTGTGCTGCCTCTAACCTAAACTGCTGCAACAGCTTAAACTGCTGTAGATCTCCCTTCTTACCACTGAAGAACATCCATGATGAGAAACAGGTCCCTGTACTGGGGACAAATCAAACCTTTCTGTTCCCTCTTACACCAGGTGCTGGGCTGGCTGTTGTTTAGATGAAAATTGATAGTTGTAAAGCAGCAAGAAAGAAAGAAATCCTGTGTGTCCATGGGGAGGAGTCTTGAGTACTTTTGTTCTGGGAGCTGAATTTCTTCTTGCATGCTCAGACCATGTCTTCCTTCTTAACATCCTCAAGAAAGAATATTGGAGCAGGACACTCACAGGTGAAGCAGGCAGACATGAGAGGCAGTAGATGCCTGGAGCAGTGAGCGTTGTGGGGTCTTCACTGGGACACCAAAGCCAATCGTGGGATCAGGTTATGAGTGCTTAGAGGAATCTTGCTATTGAGCCTGTTCCTGATGCCATGGCAACAGGCAATGAATTTCCCTGTAACCCCCATCTCTCCAGTTGTAAAACAGATTAATGATACAGATCTTTCACAATGCACTTCAAGATATAATGATGAAGGGTGGTTTGGCAGAGTCTGAGCCACAGGACTATAAATGTATGGGTTTATTGGATGCACAGGACCATTAGAGCAAAACCTTCAAGATCAGCAGGGACTCCCTCCATTGAAACTCTAATCTTCTTTAAAAAAACAGAGATGGGAAAGGGATAAGGGAAGTGTGAGTGTGCATGTGTAATGCAAACATTTTCTGAGCAAATTAAGTTGTGTGACAAATTCAGAAAATTGACTGAGCACTGGGAGAGAGAGAAGTGCCTAAATAAATACACATGTAGAAGACATGATGATATGTTACTCAGGAGCAGAACTTCTGATCTCTTATGAGCCCTTCAATGCACTCTATATTTTGTCACTTTACTTAAGGGTTTCATGTTTTTTTCTCTAATAAAGCCTTCTTCCTCCTCATTCTCATTTCCAGCCACTGGCTTCACACTTCTCTCTTCCTGATGTCTTTTCAGCTGCTCTTCTACAGCTCGCAGCGTTTTTTTCATTGTGGTTTTTTTTGGTGGCTTTTGTTTGTTCCAAATCAGTGGCATTTAAAATGTCTGTAACAGTGAGAGTTTCCATGGAGTCAACGAGCTGTGGTCACTGGTGGTAGAGAAATTCAGGTTGAAAGAAGAGGGAGCTCAAGCCCAAGTTGCAGGGAGAAAACGGGATTGTACTGCAATTAAAGCAAGGAAGGAGAACTGGATTCATCTTCAGGGCAGATGTTTCTGTTGGCAGAGGCAATAGCCAGAGCTGACAGTGGCAACACTGATGAACAGCCACCCAAAGAGCTTGGTATCAGAAAGACCATTACAGCAGCACATGAGTGAGAGCCTGGAAATTTCAGCTTTGTGCTTGTAGGACTTTTTGGCAACAATTTAGGGACAGGTGTACGTGGAGAAATTAAAATTGAAGCATTCAAAATTGAAGCTGCTGAAGATTTAGATTCTTTTGCCAAGGCAAGCGTTAGTTCAGGTGAGATGGAGTCAGAAAGATTTAAGGTTCATGTTGTCTGTCCTCAGCATTTTCAAACAGGATTTTCCTTCCTTGTTCTTTTTTTTTTGGTTTGCACATTTAGTTCGTCTGAGGCCTTTTTTCATTGGAAGTAAAGATACGTTCAAGTCTGATCCTCAATTCCTTCTTCTTGTACTCTGGGGCTGCTGAAGACAGCAGCCTACCCTCTGTCTCTGGCCTAGATTAATCTTTCTCCCAGTTATATTCTGCTAACTGGTTTGCCTTCTAGCCTCTTTCTGGCTGCTCCTGATACACGCAAACACAGCTGAAAGCCAGGACAGTGACAGAACCCTTTCCAGGAGCTTCTGCTCCTTCTTTAATGCCTCTTTGTGCAGACAGAATGTGCAGATGAAGGGAAGAAGTGGCTTTATGTAAATTAAAGCCCACCCTTTCTGCTAGTAACCAGCTGTAGAGGATGTAGGTCTGCTTCCCATGTGGCTTTCATTGTTTCCATCTTTTCTCAGCATATTTCAAGTTTTGGACTGACCATCAAAATCTGGAAGAGGTGCATATTCTCCCATTCTCTCTCTGTGGTATGATGTTGCAGACATCATAATAACCCTGAAAAGTTAGGGCTAGTTGCTTTTCCTGTGGAGCCTTTCAGTAGCAATTTGTCTGCCTCTAAAAACCTGGTGATCATGTCACTGTGTTGCTGTGCTCTGGTCAGTTAGCTTAGCCGTTGTAGGTCATTGAACAAATCCATTGAATAGACGGATTCCTGAGGTACAAAAATCATCAGGGGACTCTCCACCATTACTCAGGCTTACTGATGGTGCAGCCATTAAATCAATTACAGCCAACCCTATCTCAAAGTCTCCAGAGAGTAAGTGACGTGTAATCAGTCTGCAAGGGTTAAATTCCTGCTAGTCGAATTCATTGCCACACATAGCTATGATTTTCATAAGGCACAGTTTGGCAGAACTGCAAGAGGGAAATTACAGTGATCAATATGCATCACAGGCAGAACATGATAAAGGTTTCAACCGTGGCTTGTTCTGCTGCTCTGCAGAGTACTGCAGCCCTCAGCAGCTGGGCCTGGGCCAGCACTGTCAGTGCCACCAAATATTGAGAAAATGCAGGTGTTGAAACTTCTTTTTTTTTCAGAGAAAAATACTGGACCATCTTTGTACCTGTGCACTGCTTAGAAATTGAAATAACTTTGTGAAGCCCCTGAGTTTTTTCTGAAACACCTCAGTTCTTGACTTGTTACGTACGTGATGAACACTGTGGGCCAGACTGCAGTATTTGCCTGGCTGTTAGATTTCCTCTTAGTATTGCAGAAGGCTGTGTAATAATCTCCTCACGGCATTC
This sequence comes from Mesitornis unicolor, assembly GCF_000695765.1. Taxonomy (NCBI): domain Eukaryota; kingdom Metazoa; phylum Chordata; class Aves; order Mesitornithiformes; family Mesitornithidae; genus Mesitornis; species Mesitornis unicolor. Next base: position 5,797 of record NW_010210175.1, read on the forward strand.
CCTGAGATTTGAATAGCACATCAAAAAGATGCCATTTAAAGCAAACTATCCCAAAAAAGTTTTAAGAATTTGGCCAAAGAGCTGTATATAAAACAAGATTAATCTCTGGTATAACTTGCTGTTTTGCCGTGCTGAAAAGATTCCTACTGCCTTTTTCATCTGAACTTGCTTGCGCACTGGCTAACATAGATAAGGAGTTCCTGCCGGCTGCGGAAAACCATGGATTTAAAATATTAGCAAAGGCATAATGGAGCAATGAGCAATGTCAGCGCTTTCTCCATTTCCCTTTTGAACACAGACACTTTGCAGGACAAATGGGGAAGAATTATGTCAGTAAAAAGACAGGGGCCAGTCCTGCAGTCTAGAATCAGAGGAAGGCTACCTCCTTCTTTGACCACCACTGGCTTTTTAAATCTACAATCATGCATCAATTCAGTAATAACGAATTGTAATAAACTCAGTCCCCAAAATCGTCTTCACTGTGGTAAGGCTTCCTCCTAGCCTTGGGGAGAGTGGTGAGGACAAACTGCCCTGCACTCCTGCAGCTGCTCCAGGCTGGTCCCCACAGAGACGGCTCTTCCCATCAGGACCCCAGGGAGGGATCTGTGTTACAGCATAGCTGTATCTGTCACACCACACCATCTCTGGGAGCAAGTGGCACTGGCAAGCCCCACTTGACACTCATACAATCAATCCATCTGTAGTTACGGGTTTTATTGTATGTTACTGTCCATGTAAGTGTCCTGTGTGTAGACAGGCCCTGAATGTTGAGAAGGACCTAACTCTGTCAGCTATAGTCCTTCTGCTTCCTGTTAGCTGCATGGTGGGTGACAGTATCTGCAGAATGGTCCTTGATTCTTGTTATTTTGATGTAAAGCATTTTCTGCTGCATTATATTGCTGACTCCCTGGTATTTTTTAGTTTCTCAAACAGTAGCAGTCTTTTTCTTCCTTTATTTTTTTTTTATTTTTAACTCAATACAGATAAGTAGTGAAGTTGTTATAATCATGGTGGTGCCAGCTCTTAAGATTTTATCACAGCCCTCCTAAGATAGTGTCCCTGGAGCTACAGCTCTTGGTCATATTTAAATACATAGCAATCTTGACTAATTTATAATTTAAATTACTTTTGCCTACAGAGCTACAGGAAAGAGAAAGTAAAAATTTATGACCCTCAACATTCCCACATCAAAAGTAAATTATTTATTTGTTCCAGAATTTTGTGACATTTTAATCCACCTTAGTGATGAGAAGGGTGAAAGGGGAGCCAGTTTAGTCTTTCAGAAAGTTTGGGTTTGGCTTTTCTGCAAACGTACTGTTCAGTCCCTGTTGTCTGTAGGCAGTACATGCAAGTAAAAGATCCTCATATGTGTTCATAGCAGCTGTAGCAGGTAATGGTAAAACTCATGGGGAGTCAGTGGAGGATGTGCCAACTGCAGTATCAAGCAAGGGAAGCACAATCCTGGAAGTGTTCCTGGACTCAGGTGAATGCTTCCCGCATTTTGACAACTCAGATAAATGACACCTGACTGCAGGCTTCGAGCCTTTGCCATAATGGAAACTTTTCAGGCATAGTATAGTATATAGCATAATATAGTATAGTGTTCAATGAAATCCATAGCTCACCATTCTGTTCATAGGTAAAATCACAGAAGAACTTAGGCACATGCTGATCGTTTTCAGCCTGTTTCTGAGTGTTTCTGGAGTTGCAGAGTTAAGCACATGTCAGCGTTAAGCATGCAATCCTCTGTGTCGTGCCTTTGATGCAGGACTCCGCTGGGGTCAGCAGAGGCTTTTTCTGGGTAATAACTGCAGGGTTTGGTCCCTTACCTCACATTATCACAGAATGTTAGGAGTTGGAAGGGA
>NW_010210176.1:0-3693 GCF_000695765.1 Mesitornis unicolor
CTATTTCATTTGCATCTGCAAAACAGAGAAATGGTTTGAAAGAGTTCATATGAGAGGGGTTTTTTTAAAATATCCACTTAAATTATAGTACATTTAGTCTCTATTTGGCTTCCTTTTTTGTAGTCATTATAGTGAGTGGAAAAAAACCACACTCTATGTTATCATCTCTTTGGAACGACTTTTGTTACCTAAGATAAATAATTGCAAACGATATGAGATCTCTGGATGTTGTATAATATGTTGTAAAATTTTATTTTAACAGGAGAAATTTTGTGTTAATAAGACAGTTCAAGGGCATGATACATGCAGTTTCTGTTATAAAGCAGTTAATATCTGAAAAAATGTCTGAGGCAGATGCCTGTTAATGAAAACATGCAAGTGTGATATCAACCCTATAGAAAGGTAGCCGTACTTGAATAGGTGACCCTGTCTGAATAAGAAATTTTGACCCATATTTGACAAGCACTAAGAAAAGCATGATTTTGTTGAAATTACTTATCCATATAGCCATGGAGTTTCCCAGCTGATAAGTAGAAGAAAAGGAGTTGATCTTCCCAGACCTCAATTTAAGAGGCTATGGTTAATAATTCAAATTACATTTTAGATCCTTTCAACAACTGCCCACATTCACGTAAATTTAAGCAAGAAGTCTCTGGCATAAAAATATATTGGGCTTTGCACAACATTCAACTTTGTGCTTATATTTGGGCTTGTCTTTTGCATTTAAGACATATTTGTTACTCTTCTGTATATTAGGCAACCCAAAATCTCACAAAATGGGAAGGAATAACATGACTGTTAAGATATAACAGGAATAGAAAACAACCTAAAGTATACTGCAAAATACTTCAAATAACTTATTTTTGAAGCTATACGCTGTCTAATTTTAAGGGGAGAAAAAAAAATTAAAGAGAGGAAAGCAGTGAGATTCAAGAAGGAAATAGTATACTACATCTAAGCAACAAGTTAGAAACAGAGAATTATTTACTCATAATATAATACCATCTAAAAGCCACAGTAGACTAATGCAAATAATCAACAGACAAATAAAAGGGACTTGAAACAATTCATCTGGCTGAGGTAATTTTGTCTGCTGTGATGTTCCTTGTGACTTCATTTGTCATTTAATAAGGTCTATCTGTATCACAAGATGTATTATTACAGCTGCCCTGCACAGACATAGTATCTGTAATACGTCATGATAAACCATCTGCAGTTATTCTGGCATTTAAATGAATTCATAATATGATTTTATGATGATTCTTTAAATATCCCAGAACAGAATGCACACATGATGTGCATTTAGCATCATAACTATCAGAAGTCTATGCTGGTATAGCAGCATCTTGCAATTCCCAGACAGGGATGTATAGCTTCTCTCAGTGCCTTAGCATGCTACATCATGTAAGAAACAGAGATCTTGTGTCCTTCTTGGTACTTCATGGGTTGTTGTGATGTATAAACCTGATATAGCTGCCAAGAGCTGATCCTCTTGGCAGGATTAACCACATTTTTCGGAACTTAACTTCCTCTCTTCCATTTACTGCTAGTAATTTATGGAAATAATTTCTTCAGGCTGTTTTCTTATGTATTATATAAGAATATATATTTCTCTTATATATTATGTATTTCACACATCTGATGTATGCTTTGTAATCAATCAATCTTTGATTCAAGGAAGTCTCTAGATGTCACTAACGTTTTCTCTTTCTTGTGTGAATTTGACTGTGAGTGGTGCTAGTAAAACATAATTTACTGTCTTGCATCTGTTAACAGTATGTAGAATAGATAACTTCAGCTGTTTGAAAAAAGAAAAAATATGTTCTATTAATTAATGTGTAAGTAAGTTAAATATTTAGCTGCACATACAACTTTACAGGGTGTCCTTAAATTTGTAAATGTAAGCAGTTGCTGAACTAAGTCATTCACGAATTACCATATGTTACCTTTGCTAACTCATTCATTCAGTGGCAAGTAGAATAGAAAAGCTTTGCTGATTCTCGTCAGTAACCGGGTAGAATTCAACGGTTGCCTAGAAGTTATAGAGATGCATCAGTACATCATGTCTGAAGTTAAATGGGTCAAACACCACACTTAGTTTCCATATCAGATCTGACTTCTTTGAGCCAGCCTGAGCTAGGGGAACTGGGCTCACATCTCCCTGCAGCTGCCTATATAGATTTGCCTTGAGAACTGGGGTGCCTTGTTACACCCTGCTGCTCACTTTCTTTATTTTTCTTGTGTTAGCTACAAATTCTTCACACTGATATTCTCTATAGCAAAGATTGCCAAGTTAGCATGAATGGGATACCTCTGTTGCTTCAGACATTCTGGTGCTTGTTCAGAATTTCTGACCTCCTCCTGTGTGTTAATTTCAGAAAATAAATAATATTTATGGCATGGTTCTGGATTAGGGAGAGTATTACGCTTGAGACAGAGACAATGCCTAGAGATCCTGTTGGCGTGGGGCTGCCAAGAGGCTTCCAAAGGAATGGATGAGCTACAAAAAGGTATCTCCCCAAGGCTCTTTTTCCTCCACCTGTGCAGTGGGCTGTTTTAATGTCAGCCAGTGTGTGCTTAAACTGGCCTTGTCCTACTTATCATGGAGAAGTGTCTGAGTCACGTGCTGTATTTTACAAATGTATTATATGGCTGTCAGCCATGTAAGCAAATCTATGGCTTGCAGCATGGAGAAAGTTGGGCATGCCTATAGTGGGTAGATAAGATATACAAGCATTTTTTAAAGTACAGGTAGAGTACAAACTATCAATGTCAATTGTAGTAAAATTAATCACCATTTATGGTATTTCCACTTCTCACCATCTCTATTCATTTGTTGATGAAAGTCTAATCTCAATCCCACTCCACAGATGGAGTCTCCCTCTCTCCCTCTTGAAAGGCTAAGCGACCTTTCATACAGTAGGCATGCCAGGTATTGGTAAACAATTAAACCCATATGATAGCTGTCTTACTAAGATGAAAGTCAGAACTTGCTTGTGTTTTTGAATGTTGGAAAATACTCTTCCTTTAAAAAAAAAAAATCATCTGTGTAAGACATGATTACCCTCCTGGGTGAAAGGGATATTGAGATGTTATGAAGCAAGGAAGATAATGTGACCTGCTTATTGTGCTGATTCATGGGAAAGGAATTCAAGGGCATACAGTAACACGAAAAAATCACAGCACTTGTCCAACTGACCTGCCTTCTCACCAGGCATTGATTATTAGTACAGACCTAAAAAATGTGCTGTAAATAATCAAATGCCTTGTTTCTTCGTTTTAGCACCCGGCCTTGTTTAAGAAAGGGATGCCATGTTCTCAGTCAGCTTAATGAAGCTTATCAAATGCTGCAGGTGGCATGGTCAGTCTCTGTATATAATTTTGCTTTTATGTGATTGGCTTGTGGATGAATCAGTCATGAAAAATTATTTATTATTTCATAATTTAGGGCACTAAGAATTTCTGAAAAACCTGCAGCAGTTGAAACACATTCATGGCACAAGTTGCTTATTTTTCAGACTATAAACTGAGAACTCCGAAAAAGGATCAGACTCTTCTCTGGTAACCAGCCACACTGTCCCGCAAGCTCTGTGTTATCATGACCTGTTACTTCACTTCCGTTTACTAGTGTCACCGTCTAAATATCACTTAAATGTGTAAATTACAAAATCACAGAATCACAGAACGTTAGGG
>NW_010210177.1:0-634 GCF_000695765.1 Mesitornis unicolor
AATTACAATGAAGAACCACAACACATAATCACAATAGCCCTTCCTCATTTCTCCAAACCCCTGTGTCTCAAGCTTGCCAGACAAAGGAACAGAATCATTTTTCATAAGCATATTCAGGAGGTAGTGATCAAAGTACTCAAGTAAAGCCATTACCCAACTCAAGCCCTCATCCATCACAGTCCAAAAGATATGGGAATATAACATGGACACAGGTCAAGTTAGCATGACAGATACCAGAACAACATTAAGTGAAGTCACAAAAGCATTCTGTAACAGGCCTCGGAGAAGCACAGTTACGAGAGCCATTTCAGTATTAACTTCCAACTTGTCTCGTTGGGGAAATAATAATAAAAATGAATTTCCAAACTTGTGCCCCACGTAGGGCACCAATTTATCCTGTCTCTGTTTAAGGAGAGGGCAAGTCCAGGGAGCCGGATTTTCTCTTTATTGTCCCCTACCCTCCCAGGGGAGGATTAAAAAAAAAAAAAAGGAAACAGAGAAAAAGATGCTTCACACAAGGTTGGAAGTTAAGACTATAACAAGTTTAATGAAAAACACCAGGGGAAAGGAAAAGGGAATTAAAAAGGGACAAAGGATATTCAACTATATACAAAACCCGATCCCAGTAGTCCCG
>NW_010210177.1:679-1997 GCF_000695765.1 Mesitornis unicolor
TATGGACCACAGTGGTGCTGGGTAGCGGATGGCGGTAGATGCTGCTGAGCACATGGAGGTAGCCCCAGCCGTCCTGAGATGTGACAGGAAGTAGCCCAGGAAACCAGGAAAAGCCCAGGAATTGGCACAGAGAATGCAGGAATGAACTCTCCATCTGTGAATGTAAGACGGTTGATATATGTCTACTACCAAGTGGGGTGACAGTAGGGAAATGAGGGGTAGAGAGATGTTATGATTTCCCTCCCTTTTTTCAGTTTCAGAAACTTTTGAAACTGAATGTTTTATTGGTGAAGCTAATAAGATTTATTCTTCAGAAAAATGTCTTTCTTGGATGCAAGGCTTTTACTTCTTTTGTTTTCTATACAAATTATGTATTGATTGAGAAGGGTAGGGAAAATAATAATATACCACTTTGAACATTTTCTCTTATTTGGATTTTCACCTCAGCTATGAGAAGTCAAAAAATGCAAAACCCTGAAAAAGGTCTAAAAAACCATTCAAACTGTAGATGATTTGTATTTATTTGAACATACTGTGGGTCATCAAACACTGATCATTATTGACTTCACTTTCCTGTTCCTAAGAGCACAATTTAGAGCTTTTGATCAAAGAAGAATCAAAGCATAAATCTCTTTATCTTTCCATGCCTGGGCAATTTATTTCTATCTATGTTATTACGGAGGTTCTTATCAAGTTTCCTCAACAAATATGTGGATGCATATGACAGTGCCTTTTATTCTGAAGACCTAGAAAATGTCAGGAAAAAAAGAAAGGCTTTGCACACCACTTGTATACAGGCATTCTCTGGAGAAAAGAACATTATGACACATACTTTTTAAAGCCTAAATAAATTATGTTCTTTTTCAGCCACACGAGTACTTTAAATGGATGAAGAAGAATTGACCAGGAAATATAATGTTCATTTTCTATGTCCATATGAGAAACTTTATTTAAAATGTATTCTGTATGCACTCTGGTCAGTTCAGAAAACTAGGCCCAACACTCATTTTCAAGCAGCTTAGATTTTTAAATGTCAGGATTTTAAATAGAATTGTACACTAAGTACCGTGGCTATATCAACAGCTTGGGTAAATCTGTTTGCAGACTCTGTAGTGGACACTGAGGAAATGGTCCATTTTGCAAATCTGTATCCTACATACGGTTCCCTAATTCTCTAGTATTGCCTGTTTGATTCCTTACTCTTTTCTCTACTTCCTCCATGTATGCACATAGTTATTCTGAGGTGAACACTTTTATCTTGTGTGTGAGCAGATACAGGACAGATACAGGTGTGAGCAGATACAGGACCTGCTCAGCA
>NW_010210178.1:0-1412 GCF_000695765.1 Mesitornis unicolor
TCCTGAGGAGGCTGGTGTACAGTGGAAGAGGGTATTAATTTGGTGCGGCAGATGGGGACAGCTCATGGGTTGTTCATGGGATCTAATCCTGACAGTGTAGCAGTAATGAGAAGTATGAAAATGCAGTTTTTGAATGGAGCGTCCGCCTCACTAAAACCCATGATTATACCAGCAGTGATAAATGCTCCAGGTAGGCGCCCTAGCAGATACCCTGAGGGAAAATGGGGCTTTAATTTCAGGGTCATCTGTTCAGATGGTGAAAAAAGGAAAGCTGGCAAAACCAAAAGGGTTCACAGCATGGGTGACGAGGAAAAAAATGTGTAATGATCTTGTACAAGCTGGTATCCCACAATCGAAAATAGATGGGATTACATAAGAAATGTTTTGCCAATGGCAAAAGTTAGTGTTTGCAAAAAAAAAAAGCTGATCATCCCAAGCCCCACCACCATCTCCGTGCCCACCCTCCACCCCACCTGCCACCTTAATGCAAGACACTACCTGGCAAATGCCAAACCAGCAGAAATGAAGGCTTGTGAGGTCCCCCAAAATTGCCACCACTGTAGCCTCTTACTGTGAGAGAGACCGATGCCCTTATGTTCCTTTAACTACAGACTGGTGGTCTAGAGGGATTTACATATGTTAGCTCCAGTGGATATTGGATCTGAGGTTAATGTATTACACAGTAATATTAATAATAATGAAGCCACTTCATGGATCTGTGGCTTGGGGGAAAAACTGACCCCTGCCCTCAGAGCTAAAGGTACTTAGGAATAGGAAATGTCACTCCATTTACCGTGAGGATGTTAATTGCCCCAATTAAGCAATATATCTTGGGTATTGGTGTACTGGCAGGACAAATTCAATTGAAACTTTAAATGGTTGCTCATGCTTTGGGACTTTGCAAGCAGAATTTGCTATTTGATCTATAACTGTCTTGTGTGGATTCCTGAAGTGGAATCCTCTTGTGCTACCCATGCCTGCCAAGGTGGTAACTGTAAAACAACACTGCATTCCAGAGTGGGAGGGGGAAATTACTCAAATAATTGAGGCAATTCAACAAGTGGGAATCATTAGGGAGACAGTGACTGCTTTTAATAATCTCATTTGGCCGGTTGAAAACCTAGATGAAACTTGAAGAATGAGTGTAGACTATAGAGAATTGAATAAAGTTACCCCCCTACTTGTAGTTACAGTACCAGGCATGGTTACTCTTATAGAAAAAAATCAGCAAAAATTTACAACCCTGGAAGGTGGTGATAGATCTTGCTAATGCTTTCTTTATGATAGCCATTGCTTCAGAAAGCCAAGATCAGTTTGCCTTTACCTGGCAGCAAAAGCAATATACTTTCCCAGTATTGCATCAAGGATACAAACACAGTCTCTCTATTTGCCACCAAATGATAGCAGCTGAT
>NW_010210179.1:0-646 GCF_000695765.1 Mesitornis unicolor
CATCCGCAGGGGCAGCGGGGTGACAGTGTACAGACACAAGCACCCATACCCAGAGCAGGACCACCAACGGTGTGGATTTGGGGCAGCCCTGAACCCCCAACCCTCCCGCACGCTCCCCGTCCCCCCACTCACGGCAATCCTTCTCGTCCTCGCCGTCACCGCAGTTGTCCTGCCCGTTGCAGCGGAAGATGCCGGGGATGCAGCGGTTGGTGTTGGTGCACTTGAACTGGCTGGGCAGGCAGACGTGGATGTCTGGGAAGGGAGAAGCACGGTCAGAAGCTGTGGCTCTGTGCTGCCAGGATGCTGCAGCCCCGCTGGGGTCCAGGTTGGGGACCTACCGCAATTAGCTTCATCCGAGTTGTCCTGGCAGTCGTTGTCGCCGTCGCAGATGAAGGCTGGGTTGGTGCAGATCCCAGTGGAGCACTGGAACTGCCCTGGCCTGCACTTGAACTCAGCTGCGGGGCAAAGCAGGGGAAACTTTCACATTTTCAGGGCAAACCTTCCCCTCTTTTTGGGGTGCTGGGACACGAGGGCTGCGGCCGTGCGGCACTCACGGCAATCCTCGGGCTCGTCCGAGCGGTCCCCGCAGTCGTCCTCCGTGTCGCATTTCCACCAGAAAGGGATGCACTTGTCGTTCTTGCAGACA
>NW_010210179.1:677-888 GCF_000695765.1 Mesitornis unicolor
CTCGGTACGGGGAGGGGAGGTGGGGCGGGCAGGGACAGGCAGGAGAAGGCAGGGGCAGGCAGGGGCAGGCAGGGGGGAGCAGGAGCAGGCAGGGATGGGCAGGAGCAGGCAGGGATGGGCAGGGGGGAGCAGGGGCAGGCAGGAGAAGGCAAGGTCAGGCAGGGATGGGCAGGGAAGGGCAGGAGCGGGCAGGGGCAGGTAGGAGTGGGCA
>NW_010210179.1:1436-1652 GCF_000695765.1 Mesitornis unicolor
TGGTCTTGCAGGGGTGGTTGGGAACTGGGGAGGGCAGGGAGACCCCCCACGAGTCAGATCAAGGCGGGGGACCCTCCTGCATCCCCCTAGCCACCCAACGCGGGGTCCCCGTGCTCACCGTCGGGCTGGCGGTAGGGGTGGTAGATGTGGATGTCCATGGGGCGGTGCAGGGTGCTGATCAGCAGCGTCTTGTTGGCCCCCGTGGTCTTGTGGGCC
>NW_010210180.1:0-4595 GCF_000695765.1 Mesitornis unicolor
TTAAATAATTGTATTTTTGCCCCAGTTTCTTCCAAGTGGGGTCACTCTATAACATCCGCAAGAGAAACAGAGAAGTGGTTTTTGGTTTTGTTTGTGCTAGAAATTTTTCTATGGCGTAAATATGGAGAGAGATAACTTGGAGAGGGAGGTAGGACACATTAAAGAGAAATTCTTATGACTACCTTTGTAGGCAGAATTGAATCCTATTGACTACTTCTGCCTTGTAGGCAGGTTTGCAAAGAGGACATCAATTTAATATCTGCAGAATAAGATTTGTGCATGACCCATTCCAGTTTATTCTCTCAGATCAAATGCTCTGAAATATTTGCAATAACTTTTTAAGCTTTAGCAGTTTATGTTTCATTTGGCTTGCATATCTACTCAAGCGATAACCTCCAGAATGAAACAAACTTTGATGGATCTCTTTCTTACTTTCTGATTCTCACCTGTATGTCTCTTGCGACCAATATGCCATAATCCTCAGGGAAAAATATGCTTTCAACTTACTTATTCATTGATAAACATAAGATCTCCATTTGTGTGCCACAGTTTCAGCCAACTATTGGCCATCTTCCTGATGAAGCACCTTTTAATCCTTACGTGCTGCAAAGGAACAGGGGTCTTGCAGGAGCAGAAAAAGGTAGGCAGAGTTACTTATGTCATTAATACACTTTCCTTCTTTATGTCAGAGGTCTCTCTTCACCTGTATTTTTTCTTGCTTATATTTCACACCATCTTGTGTATTGGTATAGCCACTATTGTAGCTCAAGCCTAGTAGATAAAACTGCCAAATGTCACCATCTGTAATAAAAGTAATTTAGCAGAAATCCCTTTTTCCATGTTGAAGTGAAAGATTATTACTTCCTTGTACTTCATAAAAAGAATTGTGCCCTGTTGCATCCACAATGCCAAGTTGGTTCTCAGGCTTTCTGTAAAATGCAGTTAGAGGTGGGTGCCCAAGAATGAATTACATCTAAGGCAGCATTTTGAATGAAGAATTGTCCAAAGTAACTAATGGGAAATACTAAGGAGAAGAGGCAGCCTTTAACCTGCCTTCTGTCAAAGAACCTCCTGGTTTCACATGGCACAGATGCTCAGTAGTTAAGAGCGTGTCACCGAGTGGAGGTCGGTCTCTCGTGGGGTGTTCTAAAGGGCCTGTAGCTGGGCTGCCTGTGGGTCAAACACACTGATGATCCTGGACATAGAAGGGCAAATTTAGTAGCTGTAGCAGCAAAAATCTCACATAATGTCTAATTTTTTTCATTGATTGAACTGCAGGTGATCAGAGAGAGGCCTTACCCATGGATACTGAGGTCTATGAAAGTCCGTATGCGGATCCAGATGAAATTAAACCAAAAAATGTCACTCTCAACAGGAAGTTGTTAACTCTGGAGGAAGGAGAACTTGGGTCTGGCAACTTTGGTACTGTAAAGAAAGGGTTCTATAAGATGAAGAAGTAAGTGTTTTCCTTCTCTTTTCATGGAGTCTAATATGTAAAAGCTTTAGCCTTTATTTTTCAAAGCAGCAGTAATCTTTGCATGTCGTCTGGGGTGACAGACTGTACCTAAGTAATATGGGCTAACATTCACCGGTTTCTCTTTCTGTGCATACACTTGTACACTCATTTTCTATGCACTCATTTTCTTTTCCTCTGTTTGTAGACACCTCTTTGCCTGCAGCATAGTCATCTCCCAGCCATTAGTTTTGTCTGTCAAGTGAGGAAGTGCCCTTTATGACTATTTTCTCTGCTGTCAGGGATAGCACAGTGGGAAGTCTGCTGCCTTCCTCCATAGTTTGTATGGGCAGTCACGCTACTCGGTATTTCCCATCTGCACAACCTGTCTTTGAGAAATAGTGTAGAGTGCCATGGACAGCTTACCTATAGCAAAGAGATTTTCACTCAAAATAAGTACGATAATACCTGTTTCATGAAGCTGGAATGTTGATTTTCAAGAAGACAGAACATGTTGTGACCTCTTTTAGCATGTAATTGCAGTAGGAACAGACCCTGTTTATTCTGGCAGAAGTGGGAGCACCTGACTGTTCATGCATTTTCATAGTAAAATGTTATCAGTATGTTGTTTAAGTGCATGGGTTGATAATGTGTACATTTTCACCACTTGAAGCTGGAGGCATTTCTTTAACCAAGGTTTTCAGAGCCAGGAAGGACTTTTCTTTTTCCAGTGCAGTCTGAGGGAATTTGAAGGGCTAGAGGCAAAGCTTGTGTCTTTGCTCATCTTATTTCACACTTGAGCTCTGTCGATTTTATCAGTCACTCTCACTTAGTTGTATGACCTGAAGGTTGCAGGAGTAGGCTTAGTTTCTCAGGACTTCAGAGCACTGCCTTGGAGCCTTGCAGTGCTACATGTTCCAGTCTCACCCCCGAAACACCTCAGTGCTTAGAAAGGCAGCAATAGTTTCTCTTGCTAGAAAACCTTTATGGCAGTCTTGCCAGAATGGGCAAGAAAACTTCATCCAGTATGCTTGTTTTCATGCTTAAGACTTTTTTTGACTATCTATAATCTTTTCAGGTTCTTTCCATTCTCTGACTTTTACTTAACTGTCTTCTGAGCATTTGATAGAAAGACGTTCCTGTTACACTCAGGTATTTTCCCCTCTGAGTGTCAATTCTGTCTTTTGTCACAGTTTATACTATGTGCACAGAAAGATCAGATGAAAATTCTGTGCATTCGCACACAGATTTTTCATCAACTAACCCCAGAACTGGATTCTTTTTTGTAGGGGTGCCAAGCCAGTGGCTGTAAAAATCCTTAAGAATGAGAGTAATGACCCAGCCATAAAGGATGAATTACTGAGAGAAGCAAATGTAATGCAGCAACTGGATAATCCATATATTGTCCGAATGATAGGCATATGTGAAGCTGAGGCCTGGATGTTAGTAATGGAAATGGCAGAACTTGGGCCACTGAACAAATTTTTGCAAAAAAATAGGTATGTAATCTTTGATTCAATTTCATAGGATTATCCACAGGGGGGGAAAGATACAGGTTCTTTTTTTTACTTTTTTAAGGGCAGTTTTAAATTGATATGTTGTTAACGTAATCATTAATGACTGTAGTTACTCTTCACTGGGACATGATTGTCTTGTTCATGTCTCCTAACTGTTAAATATTTCTTGTAGAATAGTGCACTTCAAATAAATGAAAGAATTTTCACATGTCCTTCAATTGCTGATTTATTGACATGATCATACATCATCTTTCTCAGGACATTCTTATGCTGCCTGTTTTAATTAAAGCTTTGCTAAACATAAATGGATCAGGTTCCTAGTATGATATGGGGAAGTTCATAGTAAAGATTTATATTTGAATTCCACAAAAAGTCATTAAAAAAACCTCCTGACCTCTTAAAAATTCAATTATGATTTTCAGACATGTCACAGAGAAGAATATAACAGAGCTGGTACATCAGGTTTCCATGGGGATGAAGTACCTGGAGGAGAATAACTTTGTTCATAGAGATCTGGCTGCAAGGAACGTGCTGTTAGTCACCCAACATTATGCCAAAATAAGTGACTTTGGACTCTCTAAAGCTCTTAGTGCTGATGAAAACTATTACAAGGTAAGGTTTGCACAAGACATGAAAGCTGTATAGCAGCATAGCTTAATAAGGTTGTTATACATAGAAGTGCAGCTGTTTTTAAAAGTTGAAAAATAGAAATAATATATATCATCTGGTATTTTATAGCCTGATGGTAGGTCACTGGTTTTCAAAAAGCGTGATCAATGTTAAGAGATGTGTAGGAAGAAAAATGCTAGACTCTTCTTTTATTTGCTTACTTCTTTAATTTACTTGTGGTAAACTTGTCATTAGAAGGTTGAAATTTATGATGGAAATTAGATATCTCCTTATATAAAAGGTGGAAAACATCTTTGTCACAGGTAGGAGCTTTTGGCCACTTATAGTTTTCACCACATCCAAGGAAAATTTAGGCTAGCACACTGTATTATTCACTAACAGAACTGAGTTTAGGGAGGTTTTTGAAAGAATACCATTGGTAAATAATAATTTCATCTAAGCAGAATTTGTTTGGCTTGGTTTTTAAATTCAATGGATCTATTTACAGCAAAAGGGACTGGAATAACTGCGACATTTTATAAGGTAAAAACATCTGTGAGAGGCAAAGGCTCTAATCGTGTCTGCATCTTTTTTTTCTGATATATTGCTCTTATAGTTCAAATTATTTCTTCTTTCTGCCTATTCCCTTTCATCATCTGTTTAAAACTAATAAGCCAGACTATGAAATGCAAAGGAGGAGAAGGCACGTAATCCTTCCTGGATGACCTTCCTAGGGAAATAGTAACTGCCACCAGAAAAGGCAGTAATATCTTAAATCACTGCCACTAGCCTAGCCAGAGGTGCTTGTCAGAGGTTTAAGAATTGATATCAAAGGCCCATTCTCTTTACAGCTCCACAAAATACAGTGGGGTTCTTTCACTAGTTCTGACACTGTGCTGGGATAGCTTAACACTTGCATTGTCCTGACACAGTGTTTTGGCATAATGTAATCAAACTGCAGTTTACCAAAAGATGGTCTCTGGGCTTTAAATTAAGTTAATGAAGAAGGAAAAGTT
>NW_010210181.1:0-1052 GCF_000695765.1 Mesitornis unicolor
CCGAGCGATTCTGTGATTCTGTGTGAAAATACAAACCCAAACCAAGCAGCCATCTCCATTCCAGCAGCTCTGGCCGCTTGGCACCTCATATTCTTGCCCCTAAAACCTCTGTGGCAAAGAGGGAACTTACCTGGGAGTCCGTGATGCCGATGAGCTGCCGGAAACGTTCATCTTGCACAACGCTCTTGGTTTCCAGTTGTTTTTCCGCCACGAGCCGGGAAAGCTGAGTAATTACTAACGAGGCTTGGTTGCTATTAAGAGCGTGGAGTTCGCTCAACTGGAAGAGTTCCTGAGGGCTCGTGGCCGTTTCAATCAGTTCCCTGATCACTTTGTGCTCTGGATTGCCGCTGTCCTCCACCTTCTCTTTGACTGAAAATCCATCTGCCCAGCTGGAAGGGCTCGGGGTATGAAGCGAAGCGAAAAGGGCTTGAGGCAGAGCTCTTGTCGTTGCCACCTTCCCAGCCGGCACCAGCAGAGAAGCCGGGATGGCTGAGGGAGGAGAGGCGAAGGCGCCGAGGTGTCGCCAGCAGCAGCGTCGCACCAAGCGGGCAGCCATGGTGGAAGGAAAGGTGGGAGTGGGAAGCGGCTGGAGGTCAGCGCCACATGTCAGGAACGCTAGGGAAGGAAAAAGAAACGCTTCAGGAGCGGGAGCCCCATTTCCCAGGCTGCTCTAAGTTTCCCCACACTTTTATTTGGGGTCCCTCTTGCCCTGCCCATCTCATGCTCCTTAAACACTCCCGGGTCTGGCTCACCCCTTTTGAGGCTACTTCCCCTCAGAGCCCCCTTGGGCCTGGCTGATTCCCCTCACACCCCCCCAGGCCTGGCCCATCCCTCCCGGGGCTATTTCCCCTCAGAGCCCCTCGGGCCCGGCCAATTTCCTCAGAGCCCCTCCAGGCCTGGCCCACACTTCCCTATTTCGACTCAGATGCCCCTCAGGTCCAGTCGATTCCCCTCAGATCCCTCTTCCCCTCAGAGACCCCAGGCCTGGCCCATCCATCCCGGGGCTATTTCCCCTCAGAGCCTCCCCGCGTCCAGCCCCCGGATTCTTCCCC
>NW_010210182.1:0-212 GCF_000695765.1 Mesitornis unicolor
AATAAAATAAAATAAAATAAAATAAAATAGAGGAAGTGCTCAGTATGTTTAAGTATTTATGCAGAGTATATCCAGCTCTGGGCAACTCTGCTGACAAGGATATAACTCAATCCAATTACAGTAGATGAAGTCTCGGAGTTGGATAAATTCCACCAAGCTGATGAAAAAAGCCATCCTTTTTACTGCTCAGAGTACCTCAAACAGATCAGATG
>NW_010210182.1:246-6327 GCF_000695765.1 Mesitornis unicolor
CCTCCAAGTGAGCCGAGCTGTCCATGATGCCCTGGGCACACCCCACCTCCAGCCACTCTTCCCGAGGAGATCGGTGACTCAGGACTATGAGCTGCAGCTCACATTCAAAGCCAGCCTACCTGGGGGGGTACCCCCCATGGCACTGCACATGCGTTACCCGTTCTAGGTACCAGGGGGCAGTCTCAGATCCACAAGAGCAAGACACAGACATCACCATGTACTGCCCGAGCGCCAAATCACCCTGGCTCAACCACAGCCACCACAGCAGCTGGGAAAGGGCAATGGCTTGCAAACTCCTCCAGTCTAATAGTCAGTGCATGATAAAAATGCCCTCAAACTGCTGCCCTTCATACTAAAAAAACCAACAAAAACCAAAAACCCAAACACTGAGACCTCTTTGAGAGGTGATTACGCTCCTCTTACATTCAACTCAGGAACACCCTGGTTTCAAACAGCGATTGCACGCAAGAGATCAGACCAGGACACGTAGAGCTGCTCTTTACAGCGCTGCAGAGAGTCCAGGAAAAGCTGCTGCAGCCAGAAATGTTCCTCACTGCACAGCACAAGTGCAGGAGGAGTGCTACAAGAGAAATTCACCTTTTGGCCCTCAAAAACATACCAAATTTGGGTAGCACTTGCTAGTCCTCCTGCATGTTCTCAGAGCAAGTTTATACAGCTGTACAGCGAAGATGTCAGAGGCCACCCTGCGAGCCAGCGCCATTATCGGTCATGGAGTCGTGTGGGTGACACCGGGACAGATTATCCAGCCCTGCTTGCCTGGCAACAAGACATTGGAGAGAGCAGCAGCACACACATGTGCCAGCTGCAAAGGAGGGCGGCTGAACCTATGTGTGTGGGTACGATTACAGAGGGGGCAGAGCAACAGGAGGACGGAAACCGGAGCCACAATGGGAGAGCAAATCCCTAAGGAAGCGCTGAGGGAGCGGCAGAGCGAGGCAGAAAACGGGCAGGGTGAGTTCAGGGAAGAGATTTTGGGAACACAGCTGCCATGGAGTCAAACATCCCGAATGGTGAACAGAGAATAATGTGTAGATTTTTAAAAGCTGAAGGTTTTTGCAGCAGCAGTGCCCATACAGCAGGTACGGCAGGGTGAGGTGAGGGGCTTCAGCCTGAAAGGGCTCTGTGTCAAGGACTCACCAGGAAAGTGTGGGGGGCGGGGTGCGGAAATGAGCCACAGGAGGTGAGCAGAAGCAGAGATGAGCTTTGCTTTTAACAGGGGAGAAACCGCACGGCATAGGGAGGGATTCAGAGGCAGGTGAGAAGTTGAGAATAAAGGGGAAACCAGAGGAGAACTGGCCTGGTGCTGGGTGAAGAGAGGAGTGCACAGGAAATGCAAAGAGCCAGGAGGACATGCTGATGTGGTAGTACGTCTTTTTGCCTCCAAAGAAACATCCTCTGCAGTAAAAAGGAAGGGGAAAGAAGGCTGGAGAAGTCAGAGGTGTGCCCAGAGCAGCCATGGGCTTCATGCCTGACAAAAGGACAGTGCTGGCCTAGCAAAGAGCAGGGAAGATCCTGCACAAGCCTTGAGCCCCCAACACTACAGGGAGGCTTGGCCCCAGTGCGCTGCAATGGATGCACCGCTGCCAAAAGTGAGAATGGATGTGAGAAGTTTTGGAAAAGTAAACACATGAGAGGAAAGTAAGACCCACCAGGTCCAGGGAACGGCTCAGCCTGGGGACACTGTCAAAACACTAATGACAACTTGTTTTGCAAAAGAATGAAGGCAAGGGGGAGGGGGGATCCTTACGGTGCATCCAAGCTGCAGGACCACTTCTCCAGCACCATCCCATCCTCTGTCAAGGTCACCCTGTCACATCTCACTCAGCCCGGAGAAAGGGATACACAGAGAAGCCATAAAATACCACAGAGCATGGGCAGTCTGATGACTCCAGCTTGGAGGACGCCTCCAGCAAGAGGGGTCCAGCAATGCCACCCAGATGCCATCAAGGTGTGCAGGATTACAAGGGAAGAGAACAGAGCCCAGTGCTTTGCCAGACCCCTAATGAGCACTGCTATACATCATTGCTATGATTTTAAGCATAATTAACTTCAGCAGCATGCCTGCCTGCCAGCTGACCCCACTCTTTACATTAAGGACAGTGAAATCAAGGTTTGAAGGGGAACCCAGTAACTACAAAGGAAGCCCTACACAGAATGAGGAATGTTAGCATGCATTACTCAAGACCATCTCTTTTCCTTTCTCTTACCAAAGTTGTGGCAGTGAAATACCTTGCCCTGCAGGCGAAGCAGCCAAGGAGCAGCCGGTGGCACCAGGTGGCAGCAGCATACCAGGGACAGTCCCCTATCAGCTCAGCCTCTGCCTCCTCCTTCATCTTCCCAAGAGCTGGCAGGGAACAGGGCCTGGCAGAGGCTCAGGACGATGCCACAGGCGCTGCCATTGCTGTGCTGATTCACTTCACACCACAGCCAGCGAGGAGCTGAGACACAGCAGAGTGAGACAAATGCCACATTCATTTCAGCGGCACATGGAAGAGTGATGGACCTAAAGAGCCCCCATCACCCCTGTGCCATCCCCACCCTCCAGGCCTTTCATACTGAGAAGGGATTTGAAGCCAAGGCTCCGAGCTGAACTTCATAACCACTGGCCACATGGAGACAGGAAGCACAGCTTTGGCAAGCATTACCAAAGCCCCCTGTAACCCCAGCCCGTTGTTCTCCAGTTTTGTTTGCTTTTCTTTAAAAAAAAGCAGTTGGGACATTTCAAGCCACAATTAAGCCTTTATTCAAATACAACAATTGCCTGGTCCCTACCCAAAGTGGTGCAGATGGACCCATCCCAGCTGCAACCCCAGCTCCTGCCTGCAGCCCCGGGGAGACGCGTCAGTGCCAGCTCCCTCTCCCTCGGCCACTAGGGCAGCCCCTAGCCCTGCAGCCCCGTTACCTCTCTCCACACCACGCCGTGCGCAGATTTTAACTCAATCTCAGGAAGGAAGCGGTAACAACTTCAAGGAAACTGTGCCTGTGCTACTGAGGTCACATCCCAACCAGGCTGGAGAAGCACTGTCTAAACCGCTCTCTGTGCAAACATTCGTTTCTTCTTCTGCATCAGGAGAATTCGCCTTTTAATTCCTGTCAACTTGTGAGCCTTTGACAGTCGCAGTTGTCTTTGAAAGGCAGTCTTTGTGACTGCGGAAAAAAAGCCTGAAATACGTGACCCAAATGCACCAGAAGGCTTGGAAATCAAAAGAAACTCCTGAAGGGTGCCGCTCCCCCATCCCACCTCTCCCCAGCCAAGCTCATGGAGCACCCAGCTGCAATGTGCTCATATTCCCCAGCTGTGTAATGAATAATTTCAACTAAACTGCAGCAACACAACTTCAGCCCAGTTGCTATTACAAATATAGCTTCTATTATTCTTTTATACAGGTGTGTAAACATACTCATCCGGTATTACTTTAAAGGTCCTAAGATTTCCAAGACATCTGCCTGCAGTCAGAGGACAGGACCAATGGAGGAACCATACCTCTCAGTAAAGGCAGCTGGAGGCCAAGCAGGACACCTTTGGCATACAAACTGGTCCCAGACTAAACTGGTATTTGCCTATAAGCATCTGAATCACCCCTGGGATTCAATATAAAAAGTGTCTGAAAGAAAAAAATTGCTGTTACTCCAGGCGATCATATGCCCTGTTCTGCAACACTGCTGGGTCTAAGACAGCCTCAGCTGTGGCTCCTCACCGCTGAAGCGCCTGGGCTTCCATAGGAAGAAAACGAAAATGTTTTAGTTACCTGCATAAACACATACATGAAAAAACTACAACCGAAACTAGAGCAGAACAACTGAGCATGGAGATTTCTTCTCTTGACTCACCCAAACCAAGTGACCCAAACCAAGCTCAGTTTCTGCCGTAGCCTCCCCACAGCCAGCCACACCGAGAAGAAGAGGAGGATCCTGTGCCGGGGTCTGCAGTGTTGATGGAAACATCCAACTGCTTGAGATGTGGCTGGGAACACACGTCTCAGCTGAACGCTCCTCCCTGCTCCTGGAGGAAACCCTGTTCCTTTCAAACTTGCAATAATTGCACCATTATCAAATTAAGTACACAACTCCACCTTCCACAGGAAGAACACTCTAAAACAGTGGCAAACATCTGCTCAGGGTTTCTACCATCAAGCTACAGGACAACAGATGACCAGAAGATGAGACGAATACTCTTGAGAATTGTTTTTAATAAGTGCTCACTTTTGACTACAAGTTCAGCTTGAAATCTCTCACTTTTTGCTGAGCACAGCTATCCAGTGGTCAAACCCGCCAGCTCCCGCAGAAGTGCCAGGTTTGTGGGCAGCTTTTCCGTATGGTACATTATGACAAGAGCCTGGATGTCCTCTGTCCCTTGGCCACTGCAGAGGAGTCCTCTCAGGGCCTCGTGTTGTCACCACTGCTCCTCCCAGCAAGGCAGGCACAGCAATGAACTCAGAAACGTGCACTGCATGAGGTATTTTCTGGGGTTGGTATTGCACTGCGCCCTCCCAACACCAAGAGATACCCAACCTGGTCTCTAACAATTCCCCTTTCCCAACCCAAGCCCCCAAAATCTCTGGTTTAAGGTGGTTAAACTGGAGCGTCTGGTCTTTAATTTCTAGGTGTCTAGAGCTTCAGCAGTAGAAAATCATGTGAAGGGACTGCTTTGCACACTGACCTGCTTTCATTAATAAACTCACCTCAAATGACATGGGCAGCACAGCGAGTTCAGGTGAGCTTAACTGCTCTCTACCACAAGCTTAACTGTTTCTAAAAACAGTGCTGGCCATGACGTCTGCTCAAAAGGCACTCAGAAAGGGAAATCCCCAGCCAATCAATAAAAGGAAAGAGAAGGCGATTTGATATATATAGCCAGGCCCTGGCTCATCTAGTGGTGAGAGCTGCACAAATTCACACACGTTGCCCCCTCCCCGCTGCCAGGGTATGAAGATGCCCACACGCCAAGCTCAGTACTGAAAGGAGCCTGAGGATTTATACTCATCTGCTGCAATTCATACAGATTCTTTCAGCCTGAGATTTCTTACCTTTAAGAACTGACTGCATTAAAACTCAGTAAGGATCAAATTCCTGTCTCTAAAAGCTTTAGGACAAAAATGAAATGCATCAGACTTAATATAGCTAAACACAAAGACAAGTCTCAGAAAGCAATGGGATTTTTATAGACTTTGTTCAAATATGAGATAGTCGCCTTCCTTCCGTCAGTGGGCCACTGATGCGCACAGACAAAATCCCATGCCCACAACAGAAGATCGATCAGCAATTTTCAGCTGAAGCCAGGTCTTTCCCCAGGGCTGCAGCACAACAGCTCTGGGTGCCAGCAGTAACTGAGAAGAGGCAGAACCGAAAGCTGAGCCTTTGAAAGAAGTCAGAGTCGCAGCACTGGAAGGTGCATCCCGCTTCCCATCTTCTGCTGCTCCACAAACAACCCTTTGCTCTGCGATTTTTGGGGGGCAGGAGGACCCGCAGTGCAAGCGTGGTGGGACCCAACCCGCTGGACACCCTGCTCCCCAGGGAGCTCCAACAGATGAAGTGGCTGCTCGTTCCAACTTCAATTTTGACTGCTTTGTCATTAGCAAAACATGCTGAAAATGTGACTTCCTCTGCTACAAGACCTATTGAACCTTTTCTGAGAAGTCTAAGTAACTTCCTCTTGTATTTCAATAAAAGAAAGCAAGCCCACAGGCAGAACAGTTTCTTTTGTACTTCTGGAAATTCCTCCAGTAAAACACCTATTGAAGAAGAAAAGATGCAGTAGAAGAGAGAGAAAGGGAGGGAGGTAGGAAGAGAGTTTCATTTTTCATCAAGTCTGTGTTTTATTATAAAACAAAACTGTTTTATAAACCACTTTTGCTTCCTCTTTTGCCTCATTAGGAAACAGCAATGAAAGCTCTGCACACTGTTTCCTAATGAGGCAGAAGATCTGCACAGAACCTCTGCATTCGAAAGTTTTACATTAAAAATAATCTCCATTTACTCTCCGTGCTGAACAAAACAGGATCTAGGATCACCTCATAGAGCACCCAAAGGTGCTCGGCTACACTCTTTCTGATGGAAACA
>NW_010210182.1:6339-12225 GCF_000695765.1 Mesitornis unicolor
AGGGAACAGGCAGCAGAAAGGTACGGTTCTGCCCGCTGCCACACTGAGAGGGGTGACACTCTCCAGAAGCAGAGCTAGCAGACAGAATATGCTAACTTTTAAAACTACAGAAAGGGGAAAGAACAAAGAACAGAGTAAGAAATCATCCTGTGCCAGTCCAAAGGACAGGAGGGAGGGGTGCGAGCCGCTTGCTGGCACACACCAGTGCTGGCATCCACTCCCTGTGCGGATCCGTGCTGGCTGCCTGCCGGTAACGGGGCATTCCCCCGGCAGCTGCCTGCAGTGTGCCTCCAGGCCCTGTCCCTGTAATGAGCAGTGCCCTGGGTGCTGGAAGCTCCTGGCAGTGGCCGCTCTCCTAACAGGAAAAAACATTACTAATTCTTCTGACGAAAGCACACCTGTTCATTCTTCTGATATTTTATTCCTCCTGAAGTACTGCAGGGGCTTCCCCTTGGGCCATGCTCCTCCTTAAAGTCCATCAAATCTCTGCCTGAGGCAACTCTGTTAATTATGGCTTCCTGCACCACCTCCCATCCCTCACCTGCAGCCAGCAGAAAGCTCCTCTCCAGCACGGCTCTTCATGCAACCAATCTGCTGTACTACAAAAAAGCAAGCATCTGCTCTTCTCGGCCCGGCACCTTGATAACTCGCAGCGTCACAACATTATAGACAGCGTCAACGTCACCACTTAATGTGTAAGGCAAAGATTAATTGTGCCCAGGTCACCTCTCCTAAAGGCACTGCCCCCTCAGAGCTCCCACTCGCCAGCCATTCTCACCAGGCACTGCAGACGCCCACTTGAAGAATCCCAGCTGCCAGGCGGAGGAACAGAAATGAAGCTGTCACCGCCGCCGGGCCAACATCAGCAGAAGGATCAGAGCAAAGCTGCTGCAACAAGAACTTTGCTTAAGGTCCTGTTACCACTCCAGGCAGAGTAGCACTTGACGCTGGCCTGTAAGATGGTGCAATCTGGCAAAGCTACTGGGAAAGTCTGGGCCTTGTTCTTAGGTCCCCTTGGGGATTTCTCCACGTACCTCCAATACCTGGCAGTCTCCCACCACCGCCGCTTCCCTTACCACAGGACTTCTGATGAAAAGATTGTGTGTTCTTGCTGTTATGTGCCCTTTAGTTACAACTGCCACTTTGATGACGCACCACGGGTTCAAAACACCCTGGAAAATAGGGACTTCACAGCCTAAACAAGCACTTCTCCTTTGGTACTTTCTCTTCCCATAGGCAGCTAAATCCAAACATGAAAATATACTTTTCACCTGCCTGAGTTAGAGGCAACAAGGCCCTGAGCAGGGCAGCAGCACGGGAGCTGCAGCAGCAATGGACAGGACATACAGCACTGGGTTATCCTGGGGAGGATAAAACTCCCTAAATCTAGAAATAAAATTAATTTATAAAGGCACCGCACTGTGCGAGCTGTAGTAACAACCTGAGCCTAGCAGCATCAGGGCTGGCATCAGTACCAGAGTTCACGATCACTTGGTGAACAGGCGATCAGCTCGGCGAGGCTACAACTCCTTTGTGAAGGGTCACTGCTGACTTTGGCTCTGCCCTCTCCCCAGACATGGTGTCGTTCCTTCTTCCTGCAAAAGGGAAAGGGGCAGCTCGCAAGCCCTGGCACCCTGTGGAAACCAGCCAGAGATGAAGGAGTTTCCTTGCTGCAAGCAAGATGAGATTTCTCTTTGCTCAGATCCCCTCTCTGTATATCCACAGGTATCTATATACCTGCTGGGTGTGCAAACATATCCACGGCCTCGGAATATCACTAGGGTGCAGACAAGGTGTGCAGAAACAGGGAGTACTGGGAGCTTTCCTTTCCTCTTGTCAGCTGCTTGTAAAGGGCATGGATATGAAAAATGCAAGCCAGTAGCTGCCCTGACAGAAATAATAAGCACCGGCACTTTCTAGAAGCAGATCATCTCCCCTCCATACCAGGCAGGTGATGAACAGCCCAGCCTTGTGCAAGTGAGAGAGATGTTTGCAGAGGGCTGAGAAGAACCAGGCACATTGTCTAAAAGCACAAAGGATTCAAATACACAGAAAGAAAAGCTGATACCCCAGAAAGAGGAGACAGTTAATTCTCCTGCAGGGATCCCAGCCATTATGCTGTCTGATCCATTGGGACTAGAGGGAAATGGCTGCCCAGCAGCACGGCAGCCACAGGGACAGGCACTCATTGCACCAGACCTCAGCAGCAGTTTCCCAAGTCATGAGGACCTCAGCTTTAATAAAAAAAAAAAAGTAGCATCAAAGGAAATAACTTCCACATACAGAGGACATGAATGCATCAAGCTGAGACAAACCCTGGAGTCACTCCACTCGTCACACTGGAGGAGCATCAGAGAGGACACGAGGGGCTGACAAGGGCCTAGATCTACCCAAGGGCACAGGAAAGCTGACAACCGGGCTCCAAAACATAAACTGTACTCAGCAGAGCCAGAGGGAAAATTTCACACCCCAGGTCACTGGTAACGTACAGCATCTTCAGTGGTACATAAAGCATCTTAAAAAAAAATTAAAATCTCTGATGCTTCCAGAGGTGACCACCAAATCCCCCTTTGCTGTGCATCTCCCACCAACCCCCATACATTACAGCTGTACTTCCCCATCCCAGCTCGGCCTCCTGCCCCACCGCACACTGCTCGCTTCACATCTGACTTCAGCTTCCCTGAGCCTGAAGAGACTCACTGCCACTTACCCAAGTCGGGCCTTTGGTGCTGCACAGGCTTCTCAGTTTCCACCCAGACACCACTGGCTTGCTCCAAAGTTTTCAGCAAGATGAGAGCATTTGAGCCTTTGGGAAACCTCACCCACTGTTAGGGAAGGAAGGCAGGAGCGCCTTCGGCACTGGGGCAGCTGCAGCCCTGACCTGGTAGGAGGCAGGAAGGGGGCTGTGCGGTCTGGCCAGAAAGCAGAAGCAAGTACAAGCCCAAATGGTGCTGACCTGGGTGAGAAGCAATGACTCCAGGGCTCCTTGCATCCTCCTAAACCTACACCCAAAGACATCAGGTGATAAGGAGCCCATTGGGTGATGATGCCACCAGGCAACCTATGCTGCAGGAAGCACAGGCACCGACCTGAGCATGGGGCTGGCAGCAGCCACACTCTCCTGAGTACCTTTGGTGGGATGTTCTCAAAATTGGGTCTAGGTGCCCCATAAACCAGATACTAAACAGGACAACAGCTTCTCCTGTTCACATTAAAACAGCAACACAGAGCTCTACCTGCCTCTGTCCTGCTACACGCTGGTGGTACCGAGTGCTACGTGCTAGTCATGCTTCAGCACTAAAGTGCACTTCTGCCAGTTACACTGAAAGATTTGAAAAAAAAATATTGTGAATCCAGGCAGTACAGTCAATAACAGAGGCAACTAAACCGATTTATGCTGGATTGTCACAAGGCACTCACTCCCTTGCAGAGAGCTGGTTACTTCAACAAGTTTCCAGAATAAAACAAAACCCTCTGAAGCTTCCAGAAGGAACAATGCAAACTGCACCCCTCGCTCGGGGCAGAGACCACCAGAGAAAGGCTGGCAGAGCCTAAGCAATTGAGCGGGCTGTAAAGTAGAAATGCTTTGAGGGTCCTTACCATCAAGCTGTCACTCACAAGCAGTACCACATCCAAGCACGTTCTGCCAGAGCGAACAATTCCCCAATTTCATTTTGCAATGAAGAACTGGTCAGGTTGGAAGAGGAACAACGACTCTGCTTCCCAGTCAGAGCTGTCTGAGCCATGAAATGGAAGAAAGCTGAGCTCTGGAGAATCCTCTGCCGGGAATGTGGGCGCAAGTTCAGATATAAGACTTTGCCCCCAAGCAGATAAGTTGTGAGCTGCGTCCACCTACGTCTCTGCTACCCGGACAGATGCCTCCGAAGCGGGGTGGAGCTGATGGTGGTTAGCAGCCTCAGCATAAGTCACCAGATTTGGCTTCTTGCTCAGTCTCATACAGAAATGCCCAATACACAGCCTGTACTTTGCTACCAGAAGAGTCCCATCTACCTTATTCCCAGCTAACCCCATTCCCAAGGCTTAGGTAAATCCTGGTCCTCGTCACCATCCCTCCCCTGAATACCATGCCCATCCTTCGCAGTGTGATCAGATCTGCACCCTTGCAAGAGACACCAAGTATTTCCTTCCCCCAGAAAAATAAATACTGGCAAAAGCAACACTCTGCTGTGCATGCCCAGCACAGCTGACCTTCATGGGGTTTATAGTGCACGAGATCAGCTGCATCAAACCTGCTGTTGAGCAAACACTCCACCTAGAAGATAAGAGATATGATCCACGAGGGAAGGAAGATCAGTATTGCTCTAAATCAGAGACTAAAAGGAATAAGGCACCTACAAATGCACACAACAAAAAAGGAAGCCTCTGAGGAGGGTAACTCGATACGAGCTGAAACAGAATATACAGTCATGTAACTCTTTCTCCTTGAGATAGGCCCTGGGCAGGCTTCTCCCTCTTGAAGAGGAAATTTGAGGGCACCTCTCAATTGAGAAACAGCAAAGTCAAAGTAGTAAGTAACAACAAAGCCATTACCAATGCTAAGAGCAGGAACCATCTGTTTAGTTTGGTTGTTGCTATGTCCCATTAACTTTATCTCCCCTAGGAAAAGCAAGGCACTGCTTTCAGATCTACCCTGCACAGATCATTCAGCTCTGCAGAGATGCTGCAAAACAAATCCTACACTAAACTATTCCCACGATTCAATCCCTAACACCTTGGGGAAGGAGCTCCTCCAGCTCAGAGGCAAACCCTGGGACAGCAGAGGCCATGTCTCAAAACCTGAGCACAAGGAAGGCTGAGCCCAAACACAGCAGGCAGCTGTCGGGGAGCTGTGTTGGAAGGAATCTCCACAACTTTGTCCGTCAAACCCTTCCAGCAGCCGTCAGGCTGAGCAAACCAGGGATAAATGAAGCAAAGCTGGAGGGAGAGCAATGTCAGGAACAGGAGACATGTGTGCATGACCCAATAAGTACTTCAAGAGCTTGGACTTGGAAAGAAGGGCTTCCTGGTCCCAGCACATGCTCTCTGGCAGGAAAACAGGCTCATTTCAAATGGGATTTGACCACTGGATGCGTTTCAGTTTCATTTCAGCTCACATCGTCAGTTAAAGAGCTGATTTTCCCCACACAGACAAGGAACCAGGCACCACCCTGGTGTCCACAGCAGCCCAGTGCATTACTGCTCCTGGAGCCTTTCAAACCAGTCACAACACCTGAAGCTCTGGCTGCAAAGCTGAACCACCTTGCACCAGGGCCGTTTCCTTCCTCCCAAAAATTCATCATCTCTGATGGAAAATACGCCTGATTTCCTGGGATTTGGTTCTAGGCCCCAAAGTGCAGATGTGGTTGTACTTGTTGCAAAGGCAGACAGCAACCAAACAACAAGCACTCGAAAGCAGGCCTGAACAGGCATTTACTATTTATAAGCTAATCATCCGATTCCTCCACAGGGGAATCCTATCCTTCAGGGCTGCCGAGAGCACCCATAACGGCACAGTCTCTGCAAGACTGCTAGGGAGGAACAGAAGGGAAGCAATTATGTTGGCGAGGAGTGCACTCAAAGTCCCCAGACAAAATTCCTCCCTGCTCTCTAACAGCACAGGCATCCTCCTGGAGAGCCAGCCAGGGATTACGAGCAGGGATTAATCTGTTAAGCTAATTTGCTAAGAGCAAAGTAATTTTTTTAATAGCTCTCTTCTCCATTCATCGTTATCTAAAAAGGGCTCTGATCCGGTTCTGCAAATGTTGACACTTTCCTGCAAGCAGCGATAGAGGATTCCCACGGTAAGAGCCCGCATCGAAATCCTGAAACACCAACAAGCAGAAAACTGTGGCTGGATGGAGCTTCCTTGGAGGGTGGGCGAGCAGG
>NW_010210182.1:12256-14531 GCF_000695765.1 Mesitornis unicolor
GTACGAACTTTCATAATTGCTTGCTAGTTATTAATTCTTGCAGGAACATTCCTGTCCTGGGAAGTTGAGTTTGAAGTGCAAGAGTACAGCACTGTTTTGTTTTGGTTTTTTTTCTCCTGTTCAACTTTCTCCCTGATTATTTTTATCAGAGTTAGATTATACTGCTCGATTTTCTTGTAAAGCAATGCTCAGTCATTTCCAACGCAACCGCATACACCCAATGCAACCACACACCCCCAAGAAACAATCTCATCCTCTCTCTGGCCTCCTTAATTCACTTACCAAAGTATTACTGAGAACAACCATCTCCCTCAGATGACAGCAGCCTCAAGTTGAGCAAAGAATACAGAATAGGAGTGGAAACAGCTCTGCCTCAAACAGCACAGATTAAAGCAATCACCTTGGAGGAGGAGGCCCAGCTCCATCAGGGATTGTCACGAACGGTTCACAAAAGAGACATCCAGGTCTGGAGCCTTCAGGTGAGCAAAGCTCAGCGACACGCTGGCCACAGGAGAGGGAACCTGCACACATCACCCGTCCCCTTCGCTCCCACCAGCTCCATGACAAGGGCGACTTCGAAAAACCCCACGTGAACAAAAAACAAAAGCAAGTCAGTGCATATTCTGGCAGATCAAGATAACAATAAAAGCTGGCCCAGCGGCATTCTCCAAAGCCTCTGTATCATGGTAAGATCTAGCCCAAAACTTCCCTTGATTTTGGGTTGGGTTTTTTTGGTTTTCCTTTCAGTTTGCTACAGATGAATCTGACAGCTAAGTGACAGACGGGCTGGAAGGACACTGCCATGACACCACCAGCAATGATACATCTGAGGAAATTTCCCTGTTCAGGTTCCCTCAGAAAAAACAGATAACTGTCACTGCCAGTGTAGACAGATTCCTGCAAATGGAGCAAAGGGAAACCAGGTGTTCCTAGAAATTAATAACTATAAGTAAAACTTTTAAATTTATTTTCCAGACTTAATCTCAGCTTACTTAGATCTTCATCTTCCAGCGAACACCCTGACAGACATTACGGCCACCTTACAAACTCCCACGTGCAGCAAACCACAGAACTTCCCCAGCTGTTAGCTGAACTGCAATACTTGCTGTTACTTTTATTGAAAAAATAAAGGTATTGAGACTTGATGTAAGGGTTGCCAGCAAATACAAAGTCACCACTGACTTTGGGAAGTTTGTTCTCATGCTTAAATCTTAACACTTAAAAATACATGCTTCGATTCCTATGCACACAGCCTCGCACCACCAGCAGCCATCCTGAATTCCCACAGTCCAACTTCTGTCCCCTACAACATCCATAGACTGACCAGATCTTCTCATTGGATGAAGCAGATGGAGTTCTCATCACCACATGGCAACTTTTGTCATCTTTAATCCCACCCTCGTACACCGTCTCTGAACTCTGCCCCGCTTTCCGCCAGCCTTCACACCACACACAGGCACCAAACTTGGGTGCAGCAGCACAGAAGGGTTTGCACCAGCGAGAGCCAAGCTAACAAACCCTCTCGTCCCTCTCCACCATCACAGTGAGGTACCCGGGGCCTGCCTGGCTCCAGCCTTGCTCCATGTTCAACAGAGTCATGAACCCACACAAAAACCACTTCTCCCTAGGACAGACCTCACCCCTTCCTCCACTGTTTTCCTCTTCATGCAACAGACTGGCTATTCCTGAACAGTTTGCTTTCTCTGGTAAAAGAAGTGTGGCCTCGCCAAAAGTACAGTGCCAAACTAATGAGACCACTGTATCGGATGCTCATCTCTGATTTGCTTGTGTGCTCCATCAGCTTATAGCTGCAAAGTTTCTTCAGGTAACTGACAAAATCAGCAGCAGAATCTTTACAAGGCCGTACTCATGTTCTGGGAGCCACTAATTTAACACCGGTTATTTTGAGCTTATCCCCCTTCAGTTAATTCAACAGGAAAACCCAAAAG
Source organism: Mesitornis unicolor (assembly GCF_000695765.1). Taxonomy (NCBI): domain Eukaryota; kingdom Metazoa; phylum Chordata; class Aves; order Mesitornithiformes; family Mesitornithidae; genus Mesitornis; species Mesitornis unicolor. The sequence continues at coordinate 14,206 of NW_010210182.1, forward strand.
CATCACATCAAATGCTTTAGGGAAACCAATGTTTACAACACAGTTGCTCGAGGTTTTTTTCAGTAAGTGTTAAACCCGCAACAACACTGTCTCCACACCAAACTTCAGGCACCAGCAGTTCCAAACGAGCACCGAAAGCTTCACCAGCTTCTACCCAACGACAATAGAAGGTGGCTTCCCCAAAACCCAGCACCATAAGCAGGGGCGACGGGCAGACCCCACCAGGCGGGACACAGGCGAGAGCAGCCCCTTGCAGCACCAGCGCCGTCACCGCCCTCCGTAGGGCACAAGGACCCTCCGCCCCCAAAGCGCTTCGAGCTGGGACC
>NW_010210183.1:0-2231 GCF_000695765.1 Mesitornis unicolor
TGCATTTTCCAGAAACCTACAGTACCTAAGAGGGCTCTTGTTTCCTGTTTGTTAGTTGGTGGGGACATAGCTGATATTTTGTTAATAATGTCCATGGGAATCTGGCGACGGCTGCCTTGCCGTTTAATTCCTAAGAACTGGATATCTCATGCAGGTCCCTTGACCTTACTTCTTTTTGTAGCAAAACCAGCTTTCAAAAGAATCTCAATGATCTTACCTTTCTCGAAGACTTCTTCAGCTGTATTACCCCATACAATGATGTCGTCTGACCTTGAGCTCATCTTCTAGCAGCACTGTTTGGGAAAAACATGTTGCTAGTTTTCAGCAAGTTCAGTCACTTAAAAGAGACTGAGCTGAAAAGTAAAATCACTAAATAGAAAAAATTAGTTCTATTTAGCTCAAACCAGGACACCTGCCAAGGTGGTATGCTCTACTTTTTTGTTCGGGGCCACTTTGTGTACTTCAGTGACTTGACTGTATTTTGAAGGTAGAGTGTAGATGGAATACTACGTTTGCAAGGTTTTGATAAGTTTTCATTTGTTTGTTTGTTTTTAACCAAGTTCCCTTCTTTGGCTGTGGTTTAAGAGGCACAATAGGATCCTTGACACCAGAGACTATGAATGTAGGTTCTTCCTGTCATGAATCACTGAAGACATCTTTTGTCATTCTAGGTTGCATGGGCAGGCATGTTTTGTCATCTCTTATACCAAACTGAGTAGCAGAGATGCTTAAGAACTTGATGAATGTACCACTGGTACACTCAAGTCCTGTGTGTGACTTATTTATATTTTATCCTATGGTAGATACATATTCTTTAGTAAATGGATGTCTATTGGGCACTACCTCTCCCCTCCTCCCAGTTAAGAGGGAATGTCTCCTTGGTTTAGTGTGCCTACTTGGAAAGACTCATGTCTTAAAGCTTTTGGACTCATTTGAATGGATTTGTGGAGCTGGGGTTGTTAGGTAGGTTTTTCTGCCTCCTCATGTCTTATTCTTGCAGAAAATATTGCTACTTTGGTTTTCACTGGTAGAGAAAGATTCAGATATGCCACTATGAATGCATGAGAATTCTCTATAATGTGGTTAATATTTATCTGTGAAAACTATTTCCTTTGTGTGAAGAGCTGTGGGTTTAAAGCCTGAGAGAGCTGGGTCTGTTTAGCCTGCAGAAGAGAAGACTGAAAGAGGATCTAATTAATGCTTAGAAATATCTAAAGGGTGGGTGTTAAGGGGATGGGGCCAGACTTCTTTCAGCGGTGCCCTGCAACAGGGCAAGGGGCAACGAGTGTCAACTGGAACACAGGAAGTTCAACCTCAACATGGGGGAAAAACTTCTTTACTGTAAGGGTGACAGAGCACTGGACCAGGCTGCCCAGAGAGGTGGCAGAGTCTCCTTCTCTGGAGGCATTCAAAACCTGCCTCTACCCTGGCAGGAGGTTGAACCAGAGGAACCTTAAAAGCCCTACCATTCTGTAATTATGTGAATTTTAGATAGCATGCATGCTAATGTTCCTAGAAGTTGATCAAGACCTATTCACAAGAACTGTTTTGACAGCTTGCTTTTGTACCAGTCTAGACAATATAATGCACAGCAAGTGTGTGAAAATGCACTTGCATATATATTACATTAGCCCTTAGGTGCTTTTGCTGACTTTCTCAATTCAGATCATCATGTGGCAAATTTGACTGAGCGTGTAGAGGTGCATGTAGAAAAAATACATGGTTGTTTTTTCAGTTTTTTCAATGCATTGTAACCAAATGTTTTTGTCTTGTTAGTGTTATCTTGATAATGAGTGACATGTATTACTCTTGTTATGTAAGATAATACTTAAAGTCATCTTCATTATACTTCCATTGCATGTTGCTAAGACAGAACAGCAAAGAATGACTTTACCAAGGTTTAGAATGTTCTGATGGGTAAAGACATCAATATCCTAAAGGTAAATGCAACCTCTGAGTAGTAGCAAGCAATTCAGCTACTCAATGTTTTGTTATTGTTCTGCCTCTGAAAAGAACTTTGGTGTGGTATAGTTCCAGGAAACTGTTAAGAGGTGTTTCCTCTGAGGAAGGAACATCAAAGTGGAACCATGCAAACCTTAATATCTTTGTTGCAGGAGTTGTCCTTGCTTTGGAACCAGTATTAAAACACTAAGAGCTTTTGTTATCCCAATTCTGCATAGATATTCCTGCTAAGCTACAGTTCACCAAGTTAAGGACTGTCTCTATTCAGC
>NW_010210184.1:0-22802 GCF_000695765.1 Mesitornis unicolor
GAGTGTCGCGCCCGGTCCCGGCCGTCTGTGTGCGTGTGTGTCCCCGCAAACCGCACCACGCCTCTGTAACGCGGCTCCTTCTCCTCCAGGTCCGAAGCCAAGTCGGGACGGACGGACCTGATTTTCCTCATCCGGTTTCGGCACTGTTGCCTTCTTCGAAACCAGCGCTGTGTCCTGGCCTACCTGTGAGTGCGGCGGGGGAAGGCGGAGGGGGGGGCTGCCGCGGTCCAGCGGGGGCTCTGAGCGTTGGTTCATCCCCATCGGCACAGGGTTGCAGCCCCCAAAAGACAAGGTCCCCAGGCGCTGGGTGTTGGGGCTCTCGGCCCAGGCAAGTGGTTCCTCTGCGGGGTGCAGTAGCAGGGCAGTTGTGGGGTGGGCTCTCCTTGTGTTGGTGGCCGGTACCACCAAATGCTAGCACAAAGAGAAGGCCCTGTTTTCTCCTGCTCTTTAAAAGTTTTAGTTACTGGATAGGCCAAAAATCGCATCCGTTAAAGAAAGTTGGGTGAAATGACTCAAGTTTTTGCTCTCTGCTTTGAGGGCAGACTGGGGTGTCAGTACTGCCGGGGAATATCGCCAGTGCTCGCCTCAGCAAAGGTGCTGGGTTTGCCCCTTCTTTCTACCCCCAGGTACGACCGGTTGCTGCGGATCCGAGCACTAAGGTGGGAGTACGGCAGCATCCTGCCAAACACCATCCAGTTTCACATGTCAGCTGAGGAAGTGAGTTGGCCTTGTCTCAAAACTCTTCCCCTCTTTCCACTTATTCCTCCTGATGGTTTATCTGTATGTAGTACAGGCAAAATAGGGTAGACTTCTCTTTCCCCACTATAAACCTGACACTTTACATGCCTTTTTGTAAATACTGATTTATTCATTCACTGCCTATGGGTACAATCCCAAATGGATACTGAGTGCAGGTGGTGCTTGGCACTGTGCATTACAAGTGGTGTTCCCGGCTCAGACTGGAGCCAGCAGAACTAGGTCTTCACACGCTGCTCTCAGATGCCACGTCTAGACCGATGTACAGAGCTGCTAACATTAGCACATGTGTCCTGCCCTGCCTCCAGATTGCTTTGCCCTGTTTCCCTTTAGAAGATCTTGCTTTCACCTTTGACTGGCATGAAGATGCTTGGGAACAGTGGTCTGACCGCACAGACAACTAGATCTCACTCATGCAGGACCTGTCTTTCAGCATTAGCTGTTCAGCCTTGCCTGAGGGATCGCTGTTAATGTCTGCAGGTGGAGTGGTTCAACCGGTACAAAAAGTCTCTGGCTACCTACATGAGGTCAGTAGGAGGAGAGGAGGGGCTGGACCTTACACAGGACATAAAACCTCCTAAAAGCCTGTACATTGAAGTAAGTGCAAGATCGGTTGTTTCTGTCTGTGAACAAACATTTTGCCCAACCATCTTTTTTTTAAGAGAATTTCATCCCCATCCTAAGTCAGAAGGTCACTGAGCAAAGCCTTTGAGAGCACCAAAGCTTCTACATTTTTACTCTTTACATTCTGCCTGCCAGCAATTTACTCCCTCTTCTACTGAAGGCCCAAAGTCTATTGAAATATGGCATGTCTAGTCTGCTGGGAACTGGTGTGGTGGGGCAAGTGGTCTGAATCCCAGTGAGAAGTTTCTTGCAGAAACTTAGCCAACTTTCAGATCAACTAGAACCACTGTTCCCATGTTTTGTTAATTAGTTTTATTTATTTTAAATGGACTCTGATAGAAGAGAGTATAAACTGTTTTACACAATTGATACAACAAAGCAAGAGCACGTGAGAAATCTGAGTCAGTAGCTGAAGAGCTCTGTTCCGATGTTCCCTTCAAAAGAACATGTAGTGACAACCAACCTGCTCCTTAAGACAGTGTCACTGTTAGCAGATCGGCATTTTCTGGCATGTGTGTGGGGAGGTTCCCCTGGGAATGCTGCTGCTGTTCCCCAGACCCTGTCTCTTGTCTGTGGAGAGCTGGGCTGCTCCCTGGTGCTTCTTGCTCAGGGCAGGAAGAGAAGGTCAGGTAGAGCTCACAGACTGTGATCAGCCCACTTCTGTATTTCCATGCCTGCTCTACATTGAGGCTCCAGCAGGTGGGTAGGAATTTGTCATCTGATGATCCAAGAGCTGCGATTGTGCTTTGCAGGTGCGGTGTTTAAGAGACTACGGAGAATTTGAGATCGATGATGGTACCATCGTCCTGTTGAAGAAGAATAGCCAGGTACCTGTCACAAGAGAGTGTGGTCTGTTCTCTTCCTTCCCTTTCGCTCTCATGACATCCCTGTGCTTATCCTAGCTTCACAGCATGTCACAGTTTTCTGGGCTTCAAGGATAGTTTGTCTTTGTTTCTGTGCAGCACTTCTTACCCCGCTGGAAATGCGAGCAGTTAATCAGACAAGGAGTCCTCGAGCACATTCTGTCGTAAGTGTGCAGGACAGGAGGGACAACCCTTTCTTGGTGGCCTGCCCACAGTGGGGACTGAACTCTGCTGTGTGCAGACATCTCAGTATTGCTGCAGTGGGCGCCCTGCCTCACCTCCTAACAGCCTTTGATACCTGAGATGAAGATCAGCACTGAGTTTAAAAAGTATGCAAACCACCTTGGCCAGCTCTTCATGACCAAAGGGTGCATACTGGTAATGTTGCAATCCTGGGAATCCAGAATAGTTGGGGGGGTGGCATGGGAGGGCTAGGGACAGTGGGGAAGGGGGTGTTATCCCAGCCCCACAGCTACAAGCAGGTTTTGTGAATGCATTTTTGTGTGGTGCAGTTCTTTGTTCACATTGGACCAACCGACTGGGTTGGAGAAGCCAGGAGGCCTCTGTGGTTGCAAAATAAAGAACTGCTTCAGCCTTCAACTGAGGGTTTTTCAAGAGTTACCATGTTGGTTAAACACTCTGACCTGGCTCTCTGACCCAACCCATCCTGACCCTGCAGGGTGATGCTCAGCTGGTTATTTAGGTGTCCCAGTGGAGCTGCTCTTCCAAGTGTCAGGTGAGGCTGCACAAGCTTCTTTCTAGGATTAGATGTGAAGCCTTGTCTCCCATCAGAGACCTGTAAATGTTGTTTCTTAAGGTGCTGAGTGAACGAGCACTGCAGTCTGAGTCATGGGCCTGGCCAAGGTTTCTCCCAGCACACTTGGGCTGTGACTGTCACTCTGGGAAGAGTCTCCTTCCCCAGATCATTGGTCTGCTGGGAGTAGGGCTGGGAAAGGGAGGATAGGGTTTTAAGGATTCCAGTTAGCACAAAACCAGGGCAAGAGCTGCTCTCCCTGTTGTTCTCTTAATAGAGCTGCTCATACTTGTGTAGTGGCTGAGAGGTAACACTTCAGAAACATAAGCCCTAGGTAAGACTAAAGGTTTGCCTAGACCTCATCTCTGACAGAAGCCAAAAAGCAAATGCTTAGGGAAGAATACAGGAACAGGATAATTCCCTGGCGTGTTACTGCATTGCTTTCCCAGCCCCAGCTAGCCCATGCCCTCTGTGGGGCTTCCCTCATGGCTCTTGTAATCAGGGCTGTCCCCAAGGCAAAGAAAGAGGAGTCTCAGCTGTCATCCACCAGGGCAGAAAAAGCATGCCCAGAGCAAGGAGGCCTTCTCAGTCACAGCCTCCAGTCATCTCCTGGCACTGTGCCAGGGCCAAGGAACCACTCTGCTCTGGCAGGCTGGGAATCAAAGGCAGTGGCTGAGTTTTAGCTCACAGCTAATTTGCCCCCTTTTGTTCTTAAGCCAACAACAGCTTGAGCTATTTCAAGCCCTCTTCTTTGTACTGACTTTGTCCAGTCTGCTTTGCTACCCTGATCCAGCCAGGCTTATCTAGTCTCCTTTTGTACAGTAGTCTCCATAGGCCCCAAGATCCTAGGAGTCCTTTCACAGCTAGTGGTAACCACAGCGCTCATGTAAATACCCTCTGCTCTGCACAAAGCAAGGCAGGGGCACGGTGACAACAATGCATCCTCCATGCAGAGGGTAATGCCCAGGGCAATCAATAAATTTAGTATTTGCTGATGTGAATGTTTGAATTTGTAGGTTTTTAAACAACTTATTTTGGCAAGAGCAGTACTCGCTGCCAGTATGTGAAGGCCAATAAGGAAGGCAAGATGACTCAGTTCACTTACCATGTTTCTTTCCCAGTCTCCCTTGAAGAAGTGCTGTGCTGAACAAGGGTCACCAATCCTGCCCCAAGCCTTGGAGGCTCAAATTGGAAGAAGGCTCTTCCCTCAGCCACTCTGTCCTGCTCACCACAGAGGCAACAATCCAGCAGTAGGTTAATTTGGATCCTAGGCTCAGGCTTTAGGAGGGACAGTGTCTCCTAGAGCCCAAGAGGAGCTGTAGGGAATAAAAGTTCAGCAAAAGTTGTGGGAGGAGGTGCTGTAATATTGCAAACATTTTAATGCCACAACACAGCTTTCCTACTCAGAGTGAGCCAGATGCAGGAACCTGCAAGCCCTCATGCCCTGGCTTTCCAACCATATCAGTGTGGCCCCACCAGCAACCCTCCACAGGGAGGGAGTATCCACACCACCACTGTTTGGACATGCTTGTTAGAGTGCAGGTAGCTCCTGTGGGATGACTGCCTAGAGATAGACCTGACTTACAACAGCACACTCTGCCACTGAGAAAACCACCAAAGCTGGTGCTTTCAGTAGGAAAATTCAGCTGTCCACAGGACCAATTTCCTGAAAAGTCTCTGTCTGGTTTCTGTTTTCTACTTTCTACCCAGGAAAATCCCAGCAAGGCCCAGGAGGACAAGGCTGATTTCACAACCCAGCCATACCTCCCTCTCCACACCTGACAAACCATGGCCAGGACCAGAGGCAGGGCTGGCCCACCACATGCTCCGGGGCGGGCCTGCCACAGCAGATGCTCCATCACCCACTCAGAGATGCTGGTGTGATTTCTCCAATGAGCTGCTTCAGGGCTGAGGCTTGCTCATCCAACAGCTGGTTCTTCTCCTCAGTACTCTTCTGCTTCAGCTCAGCTGCCTGCAGGGCCATTGCAAACCCCCTGCTCTCCTCACGGAGGTCTTTGATCAGCAGTTTGTTCCTGGAGAGTTGGGCCTACAGCAGGAACAGGAGGCTTAAGATTCAGTATCCCCACACAGGGGTCACGGCCAGGCAGGCACAGGCAGCACTAACCCCCTTGCACTCACCTGTGCGTCCTTGAGCTGAGCTGCGCTCTCTGTGAGCACAGCTTCTGCACTCCTCAGATCATGCTCCAGCCCCTCTGCCTGCTCCATAGCTGCCTGCAGCAGACGCTTGTGTTCCTCCTGCAGGGGGTAAGAAAGCCTAATGTTGGTTTGTCCCAGCACTCACCTGGCCCCTGGCAACCTTGGACCATGCATTTCCCCAGGGCCCTGCTCACAGACCTTCACACTCTCTGAAGGAGAGTGGAAGGGAATCAGTGGAGGTGGTGCAGGATGCAAAGAGCAGTGGGACAAGTGTCTAGAGCAGTACAACCTTCCCTGGGTCAGCACCAACCAGTTTTAAGACAAGACACAGATTTCCCAGCAATGTTTTCTACAAAAACAAGCCAATGGCCTCCCCTCTCTCAGCCATGTCTAGAAAAGCCCAGGAAGAGACAGTTTCCTTGGATGCAGTTTTTGTGTCTGCTCATTTTAATTCCTTAGGTTCTAATTTGCTCCATCTTTGCCCAGTTTAGTTCAACTGAATCACAGTGTCCTGAAACAAAGGACAAACTCACAAAAACCCAACACCTTGTTCCCCAGTGCCCTAAAGATAAAATCACCCCGCTCTGTGCATGCTACATCTCCATGTAGAAGGCTCCAACTTTCTCCAGCCTGAGCCAACACAGAGTGCCTCCCCGGATAACACCTGCTCCTCTAGGTACAAGGTATCTGGTCTGAGGTAGGTGGATTAGAGCGGGGAGGGCTCCTGTTTGAGTGCAGGGCAGTGACTGGGTTCATGAAGAATGAAAACTGTAGCTGAATTTGAAGATCAAGTGCATTTTCTATGTGGGCTCTTGATATATAGCATCTTCCAACAAAACCTGATGGCTTTGACCACAGCTGCCTTCCAGGCGGGCAGTGCTCCCTCCCCCGTACCCTCAACTGAGTTCTCGCAATTCCCTGCTTACCTGGGTCCTGACCAGCTGCCTGCATGCCTGCTCAGCCTGCCAGTGGAGCTTTTCCTGGAGCTGCTGACCCTTGCACTGTTCCTCTCTCAAGCTGGTTTGCAGCTGCTCAAACTGTTTCTTTGGCACCATATTGGTCATCTGGGCCTTCAGCTGTTGCAACTGCAGAGCATGCTGAGTTTGGGCCAGGCTCAGGCTTGCTTTGGCTCCTAAGAGCTATAACACAGAAAAGCCGATAGCTGGTCACAGCTTCATGCCAGCAATGGGACAGGCCCAGGGTGTGCTGTGTGTGAGGGGAGAGATTAGGAAGCATGTTCAGCCCCCACCTTGGCTCTCACGCCAGGAGGGCCACAGCAGAGCAGCAGGACCATGGGAGCAGTGCTTGCTGCACAGTCTACAAAGGCAGAGATTGAGAGCACTGAGAGCTGCAGGAGGAGAAATGGGGACCCCTTGCTGAGAGATACTCCCCTTGCTGAGCAGCAAGGAGCAGGAGTTACTGGAGTTACTCGTCCCCCTTCTCTTAGACACAGCCTGCCTAGCCCCTACCTGATCCTGCCACTCCTCTAGCTTCTCTGTCAGCTGAGGCATGGAGAGTGACAGGTTTTAGCACTCCTGCCTGAGCTACCTCCATTCAGCCTCCATCTCCTCTACCCACCAGCCTGCACAGAAGGACAGAGGGGACAACACAGGGGCAGCTGCAAGCAAGGACCTGTCCCAAGCTGCACCTGAACTGGCTTCAGACACATCTGAGCAGGAGGGCGAGTCCTTTGTCCTCCACAAAGAGGAAGAGGACAGCCTTTTCTGCCTGGGGAAAGGGTCCAATACAGCCCCAAGCAGGGTAATATCAATATTACATGGACTACTCAGCAGCCTGCTACCAACTGAATGACATCCACCTTCTCCTGGGAGGCCTTCAGCTGCTGTCGGAGCAGCTCCATCTCCATCCAACACGCTGCATGCTGCTGGTGGTGCTCCAGACTTGCAGCTGTCTCTGCTCCTTGTAGCCACACAGTCTCCACAAGCCTCTGGCTCTGCAGCTGGCCAGTGCCAGGGCCAGCACCATGGCCAGCCTTGTGCTCAGTGTGTTTACGGCCCAGCTGACGCATCTTGATATTCAGGTGGGAGACCTCCCCCTTGCTCTTCTCACTCTGGAAAAGGTTAATAAAAAAAACATTCATGTAGTGAGTCTTGGGGTGGGAGGAGAGGCAACAGAGGCTTGACCTGTCCCACAGTGTGCCCGCTGGATTTCCACCCAGGAACACTGCTGTCACTGCAGGGCCTTGCAGGCACTCAGGATTTTCCAGCCTGAGCAAAACCCAGCAGCCGAGCTCAAGCACAGCATTTCCAGGCAAGAAAACCCACAGAGATAATAGCCCTGGAGGAGGTCACTAGGGAAAGCAGGGTAGGGGACGGTGACTGTACAGATACGCAAAAGAAATACTAAGATTGGTAAGAATACAGTATGAATGAAAATATGTCCCTGTGCATGTGTGAAAGTACCAGATGAAAGAGTGGAGTAAGGTCTACAAGAGCAGCCTGCATGGACACTAAAGGGCACCATCCCCCAGACGTGGCTCCTAGGCCACCATCCCCAGCAGTAAAGCTGAGCAAGGTGCAGTTTCTGTCCGGTGTTCTGACCAGACCACAGCACAGATAACCTGTCAGCAGAAAGCCTGCATCTAACAGCAGGCTGGCAACACACCCCACATTCCATTCCTCTGCTATCCTCCCAGGAAAATCCAGCCAACACAGCTGTCCTCCAAAGGACAATGGGCAGCAGGTTTATGGCTGGAGGTTAATGGAAGCTGAAGTCAGCAAGGGCCAGCAAAGGCCACACTGCTGCAACTGATGGCCCTAAAGAGTACAAACGACATATCCAAAAAACAGGTTGTGTTTCCCAGTCATGAGGAATCCCAGGAACAGGATGAGGAACTAACAGCCTGACACTCTCATCCATGTTGCATACAATCAATCCTGACCAGACTTTGTGTGCACACATGTCCAAGGGCTCATGAGCATGTGGGTTTGAGACTGGGAATGAGCAAAAACTCTGAGAGAAAGAGTGCAAGTAGGTGAAGTCAACCACATTAGAGATTTTGTAGTAACACTTTCCCTTCTGTAAGACCTTCAGTGGCTCTTGTCACACAAAATAGCTTTGCTATTGCTTTGCTTGACAAGGTGTAAAATGAAGCTGGTTCTTCAAAGCAAGACTGGATTTGAATGTTTGAAACAAACATTCAAGTTCTCCTCTATAAGCATGTGCAGTTTTTGTCCTCCTAAATCCAAGAGCCTGTCAGTTAGTGTTAACGGCTTCTTACCAACGCTGTTAACTCTGCTATTTCAGGCAGCTTCTCCACCTTCTCTCTGTCCAACTCGCTCACATGTTTCCTGTTGGGGAGAGGGATACAATCAGCTTCAGGCCAGAGAGCAGCAAACCACAGTCTCACAGAGAAAGGTCCCATTTTGGGAAGCCACACATCTGTTTTTTGCATGCAACAGGAAGCAAAGCCAGGCCAAAATGGATATGGTCCTGAACTGATTCAGGAGTGGGTCAGGTGTCTCTGCCCCAACAGGTGACTCAGCCCAGCCCAGGGCATACAGCTGGGGACATCCAAAGTCCTGCACCATTGTCAGAGGCCTAAAAATCAGGGGATGAAGAACTGTGGAAGAGCCAGCTTAGCAGACTCCTGGGACCATCCACACCAGAAACCTGGCTTTTCTTGGATTTATGGCTCAGTGGGTGACCCCAGTACCTATCTCAAGCTTCCCAAGGCAGCAGCAGACCACTGGCCCAAAGGTTTGTGCAGTGACGAAGCTCATCCTTTCCTCCCTCAGCATACATGTCCCCACAGCCTTCCCCAAACCTGGCTCTGGACCCTGTGCTCTGGCCTTCCACAGCTGGCTCCTCTCTTACCCATCGTGTTCACTGCCCTTCTCCTCCGCTAGCCTCAGTTTTTGCTGGAGCCTCTCAAGCTGACTCTTCAGCAAGCTGTTCTCCTCCAGCAGTCGGCCCAGCTCTCCCCTGCAGAGAGAGAGAGAGCAGAGTGAGAAAACCATGCAAAAGCCCAGTTTGCTCTTGGCATCCCACACTGGCTTCCTGCTCTATGCACATTTGGTTTGCAAGTACAGCAAGAACTAAAGAAATCTGAGAAATGTGCAAAACATGTGGGGACAATCAAGAGACACTGGCAGAGAAGGAGCAGGTCTTCAGGGAAAGGGAAATAAAGGGGAATAAGGACAAATAGCATCAGACCCTGAATCTGTGTGGCTTCCAGCTGGCTGAAATTATTTTGCATGCCTGCCAAGGAGTGGAAACAAAGTCATCTGGCTCACCAAGGCACACCAAGACTTCATTACAGGATAACCAGCTGGTGAACCCAAACCCTCAACTGCAATAGAGCCACGTCTGGAGAAGCCAATTTGTTTGTGAGGCCTCTCTGATTTTACCACGCTGGACACTAAAGCTATGATCCCAAATCCAAGGTAGCCTCTCTGCCTCATTATCCTTCCACTCCTACCAGTAATCCCAGTCTCCCATGAGGCCATGAATACTGGCATCTCTGGGAAGGAAACTCAGTCCTGTGTTAAACAGACAGTCCTATCCAGCAGCTGCTGCTAAACCCTGGGTCCACACCAGACCCAAACTCCTCAGCGAAGAGAGCAGGAGGATGGACTGTCCCTCGAGGCAGGAAGAACAGCACTGCACTCTGTGGCATTTCATGTGGGAGGCAGAAGAGCTGAAGAGAGGAAGTTCTTCCTCTCTTCTCCAAGCAAGCGAGGGAGAGGACTAGTGCATGGGCTGCGTGGCGTTTGCTCCCCCTGCTTGGCAGGACGCTCCTTGCAGCAGCTGCTTTCTGAGTCAGTTTTACATCGGGATTCACATGCTGTGCTTTCTGTGGCATCTCCAACACCCACGTACGGCTGTACAAAGCAGAGGAGATGAGTGTGTAGTCAGCCACAGCCACGTGAGCACATCCCAGCTCTCTGACCACACTCCCACAGTCAGTAAAGACACACAGAGAACAGCAAGACAGAACATAGCTGCTGTTAGAGCAGCTTTACCGCCTGCTGCTTGGATTATCATGTTGCTAAGCCACCTTGTGTTTCACAAGGCATCTGCTTTCTGCAGCAGCAGCACTGTGTTAGTTCTGCAAACTGCCTTTGTGCTCAAACCTGCCACTCTCTTAAGCTCTGGGTTCATTTTCCACCCAGTGCACAACACCTTTGAGCAGCATCAGGTCCAGTTTCACCGTCCCTTTCTCTCTCCAGCTCCATTTCCACAGCCTGAATGTTATGTTTCCTCTTATGCTGCTGTGCTACTTCACCTTCTAGGGCTTCTTTTTTCCTTTTCTTGCCCTCCAGATCAAGTCTGTCTATGTCCTGCCATGCTGCTTGTCTGCTATGTGAAGGGAAACCATTTAACTTTGCTCCTTCTGCCTCCCTCCCAAGCACATCCCCTTGTCTATCAAGATTTCATTTCTCCTTGACAAATGCTTTCAGCTTTGGCTCCAGCTTCTAGATTGAGCAGGCCATTAGCTGCAACAGGCATCTGCACTGGTCCATTCATCACACAATTCTTCATTTCTTCTCTGTCCCTTCGGTGCTGAGGTTGCAACAGGACATTTTGGTTTACCTGCTCATCCCCTTAGAGGGCAGCTCTCCAGACACCTTGTCCCTTCCAACACCAGAGCCCTCAGCCCCACAATCTCTGCATTATTCCCATTTTATCCTCGTGCTTTTTTTCTCTTTTTCTTCTCAACAGCCAACTGTTGACTTGTTCCTCATTAACCTTCTCTTCCAACTTCAGCTGCCTTTTCTTCCACAGAGAGACCATGTCCTTTCCCTTCCACTCCCACCGCTGCCCCTCCTGGGCACGCTGCTCTTCAAGGTCCCCCCTTTTGAAGCCTTTATTACTGGGAAATCATGTCCTCTTACACCAACATTGCTGCAACAGTACCTTACAGCTGTCCTCACACTAGCATTCAATCCATGACAGCTCTTGATTATGCTCAACCGCTGCATTTTTCCTAAAGATAAAAAACATTTTGCTGACCTGGATTTGACAACACAGCTAGAAACGCTCAGCCAGCCTCAGAATGTACCTTTGCTGGAGAAGCAACACAAAGTTTTCTCTAGGTTGCAAAGTCAAGGCAATCACTTAAATGTTACAGAAAGTCCCCACACCACTTTGCACTTCTCAGAGGCTCATCCATCAGATGTTTTACAACAACTCTGAAAGCTCCCCACTACAGCCAGTCCATCTACCATTTACCAGAGATGGTGGTAACACAGCTCAAATGCCATGTATTCCTGTTATTTGGGTTTGTTTCCCAGGTCTGCCACAGACTTCAGCCAAGTAACCTCCTTTCTCCCACACCAACCCTGTATCTCAGCTCCTTAGCCCTAAAATGGGGATAATGAACCAGCAAAATCCTCTGCTCCTGTACTGTGGAAGGGGACTCTGCTCCTGACAACAGGCAGTGAAGGGAGGCTCAGCAGGGAAGAGGCAGGAGGAAAGCCTGGGGGCAGTGGTGGGGTGTGCTGGAAAGCAGGAGGGGGCAGGCATGGACAGGCAACAGTTTCCTGTCCAACTCCTCTCCAGTCCATAAGGCCATTTCTGGCCACTGAGGAGATTGCAGAACTGGTTCCACTAGCACAGGAAGGGAAGAAGAACAGCCATTTAATGACACCTTTACTGTCCCACAAGCCAGTCTGTTTTGGCTATATAGAGAAATTTAAGTCATTTTTTGCTGCTTATAAGACAGTAGGTTGTGATGATCTATCCAGTAGAGGCAGGTTTGCTGAAAGACCAAGAAAGAGAAAAATAAGAAAACACTGATGAAAGCTTTCTTATTTCTCTCACTGTTTTGAGATACAATCTTTGCTGGACACTGCCTCTGACACAAACTTGTAAAACATGCAGGGAAACTTAAAAGTCTTGAAATAAAAGCACTCAGGGAAGAGAAGTTTAGACACCACACTTCAAACAGCTGCAACCCTGCAATAATACCCAGATTTTCTTCCAAATTAAAGCAGCTCTCCAGCCCTGCAAGAAATCAGCCCAACCTATTCTGGTATGAGCAGGGCTTGCACCCCTAGCCTCCCACTTAACCCCAGAAAGAGAATGGTACCAGACCTCAGGCTCTCTCTGTTCCTGTGCTGCACTCTCAGCTCTTCTCCCTCCTGGTCCGGCTGGTGCCCTGGATGGTAAATGTCTCTGGTGTGCTGTTGTCCCACCCTGGCCAGCTCCATCTCAAACCTCACCTCCAGTTCCGGGCTCCACACAGATTTTTGCTCTTTCAGGCTATTAACGACAGCCCAGTACTTTGCAACTGTTTCTTCCAGGTCTCTTTTCTGCTCTTCCACCTTCCACATCTCTGCCTTGAACCTTTCCTCACTGTCCTTTCTCTCTCTCTCGAAGTTTTTCCTCATTAACTTGATTTCCTCCTCATAATAGTTTATCTGTTGGGAGAAGACAGGATTTGGATATTAGCACCATGCTCCTGAGAGCTCCCCTCTCCTCCAATAACTCTGACTCAGATCGATCTATTGGTCCCTCTCAACAGGGCACACTCTTCAGGCAGTCCTGGTGCTTATTAAACTTAGGGCAGTAACAAGTCTCACACAGTAGCCTCTAACAAGCAGATACTGATGGATCCCAGCTCCTCCCAGCAAGCAGCACAGTTGTATCCTTTCTCCTGGTCTGCAAGGGACCTCAGAGAGAAGGGAGACATCAGGACATCATCCACCACTGCTTCTCATAACCTTCCTCCACCCCACAGAGTGCTCCCCTGTCCAAAACATGGTGGTGAGTAGCTGCTGCTCCCCACGGCTCCCCTGTAAATGCTAGAAACTCCAGGACTTGACAAGCACAAAGGCAGGGCTGTTAAGCAGGCTGAAGATCTGCAAGCAGCTCTGTGCTCCTGGAATTGATCGTCACAGTTTAGGATTTTCTCTTGCAGTGCTGCAATGGAAACCCAGCAAGCATCCCCAGCCTCTCAGTTTAGCAACAAAAGGAGTGAAGGTGGAAACTGAGGCCTCTCACATGAGCAGTCATTGCTGTCTAAAGGGAGGGCTGTGTTCAGGATGTCACCTTAGGCCAAGCAGGTTAAAAGTGTGCTGCAAGCCCAGGCAGACAGGGCTCTGATACCCATTCATGCCCTCAGCAGACACCTCACTGCTTCTCCTCTTGGTCCTGTCACTGGTTTTACTGCAACAGCAACACTGAGTAAAGTTAATCTCTGGTTCTCCTTAAGGAGCAGGACTCAAACATTTTGCAAGGTGAGAGAGATTTCCACAAAGCCTTTGCCAGCCAGTGAGTGAGGCCTCCAAACCCTTCTACCACCTAAGATGGGCTGGGAAAGCACATGCAGTAAGCCCAGCAGAGAGACAAGGTACCACCCTGCTCCCCAGCCTGGACTCTCCAGCAACGCTCCTGGAGCAGATCATCAGCTATGCTACAGCAAGGTGCCCACCAAACAGTTGTGCCAAGAGGTCAGGACATATGCCCCCAGCCCCCTCACCTTGGTTTTCAGCTGCACCTTCAGGTCCTGCAGCTGCTCTTGGAGTTGCTCCACTAAAAGTGACATCTCTGTGCACGCAGAAGTGGGAACCAGAGGGCTAGGAGAGTGGCACACTTGCAGAGAGGAGCCCTGAGAGAACAAGCCTGCAAGACAGGACAGGACTGACTGCCCTGATCAGGATGGCTGCAGCTTCACTGAGTCAAGTCCATATGAACCCAAAAGGTGGAGATTCCCCCATCTACCTGACAGCTAGTTCCAGGGCCAGAAGTTTTTTTCTAATGCTGAAAGCTGAACCTCCCAGCCCACAGTTTGGGGCTACTCCTTCCTTACTATATTTTGATTCCTCCACATCCTCAACAGTGAAAATCTGCCTGTTCACTCCCAGCTGCCTAGTCTACAGGTCACCATCAACTGCTCTTGAGTTGGAAGAGCCTCCTTCCCTCCATCTCCCTCCACCTCCCCTCCTATGGCTGCCCAGTGCCAGAACTGGCAGTAGCAGCTCAGGCACAATGAGCTATCCTACACTCCCATGGAAACTCTGATCCGAAGGGAACCTTGCTGAGAAGATGGAGAGGCACTGAACCCTCCTGCATTTTACCTCCTGCTGGCAGACCTCTCTCAGCCCTGCTTTCCCGTAGCTGGAGACGCAGCCTTTCCAGCTCTCTCCGCAACACTCCGTTCTGGTCCCACAGCACCTGAAGCAGAGACTGGTCACAGTGTGGCTACAAAGCTCCCCAAGGCTGCGGGGAATCAAGCACCCACAGCTACCAGCAGCCAAATGTACTCAGGGTCTCTTGCAACATGAAGAGCAGAGCCCCCTCACCAGCACAGTCAGAAAATAAGGCAGGCAGAGATGAGAGATTTTGGAAGAGCCAAAGAAGTACAAGCCCAGATCACTGCAACCACTGTTACAAGAACTATCATTAGACACTGTAAAGCACAAAGAGTCACAAGCAACTGCTCCCACATGCAGAAGCACACAATACCAGGGGCTTTTGCAGACACCTCACAGGGTTGGACCTCCTGAGACCCCTCCCAACATAAACAAAACCATTGCTAGTGACCAACAAACAAGAAACACCGTTACCATGGTATGATCCCTCACACAGTCCAGAGCTTTGCATTTACACCCTCAAGACACTTCTGTGGGCATCTGGGCTAGCCAACAAGCACCACTGTACACAGACAAAGCAACTGCAGGATTTACAGTGAAGGAAGTGCCATAGGGCTCTGGAAAGGAACGTTTCTGGGCTGCAGAAGGAATAAAGTGAGGTGAGTAGGTGCTGATCCCATGGGAAGCAGAGCACAAGGGAGATCTTGCTGCTTGCTTAGCAGAGACGACCTCAGAGATAAGCACAGGAGTTTGTCACACCTCAGTGCCAACATCAGCCTGCAGCAAGGAGTCCCACAGCTGAACAGCACACTATGAGCCATCACACCAGTGCAATGAGCCACTTCCATGAGGATGTCTGGAGCTGGGCAGCTGCTTGTTTCACTTCACACCCTCCATCCCATACTGAAAGCAACAGCATACAAGGGATCCTGCCTCCCCCTGCACTGTCCACTTTGAATAGACATCAAATTGTATCCCTTATGCTGCCATCCAGGAGACTGATGGGCTGTAAAAAAGACTATAAAATAGGATACTTCCAAAGATCCCAATTGATAAATATCATTGAGCAGATCTATACAAACACAAACCCAGTTTGTTTAATCTCCATTCTAAACAGGAGAGCAGGGGGAGGGGGGGTGACAGTATTCAACAAGGGTAAAGGATAAACCCAAGTGGGTGCCTTCACAGGGGCAGATGAAGCCTGAAGGCCGAATCTCTCCATCCATCAGCATTCTCATAGACAACTCGGGCTGCTCAATGGGAGGAAAAATCGCAGCATTGAGCATCTTCAACCCTCTGGTGCCACCTGGAGCAATGCTGTGCTGGCTAGTGCATGTTTGCCTTTAATTATAGCTTCAAGAGGGGTTGTCTGCTGCATCCATGAAATGGCTTTGCTGAAAAATGCAGATTTCAGCCTCTGCTGGGGATATTTGATAAATCACTGTCTCAGCGGTATTCTACTTAGTGGTACTCCCCAGTCATACATAGCACTTGGAAAGAAATGGGCAATGCAGTAAGCACAAGACTCAGGAGCCAAGACACAAGAGCATCCAGCAACTCACAACATGCAGGATACAAAGGCAAATTAAATACAAGAGAAGGGAAATGGATGCTGTGCTCTGGGCAGCGGCACAGCACCCTGCAGGAGGCACAACACACACACCACCTGGACCACACACACAACCAGTACTTGGACAGGCTCACCTTGACTCTCTAGCAGAGTCCAGCAGCAACAAATTTTGTAGGGGTTGTTAATGCGGGGCAAGGAGGAGGAAGCGGAAAGCAAAAACATAGAAGAATTTAGCTGGTAACATGCTTTCTGAAGGAGAACAGCTTTCTCCCTGCATTCGAGAAGAAATGCGATAGAGCCCAGTGTGGTTTGTCCTTAAACACAGAGCTACGTGGTTCCCAAACAAAATGGCCTGTGGCTACAGGGTGGCAGGAAGAAAGGAATTTACAACCCACCCCTGCTTCCCCTTCCCAGTATCCCAGCAAGGGAACCAGTTCACAGAGGGGTGCAGGAGCAAGGAGACAAGCTGCTTTCCTGGGGGCACAGCTGTGTCCTGCCTCCTGCCAAAGGACTCCGAGCAAGGCAAGAGGGATCTCTCCTCTGCACTCTGATCAGGGCTGCCTCCTTCCTCTCCCCTAGGCCAAAGTGCCCAACAGATGTGCCGATGAGAGCTGTATTTTCAGAGCAGTATTGCTGGAGAGCTGCCCATCCATACCTGGCACTGCCGTTCATACTCCAGGATGATCTCCGCAAAGCACTGGCTCTGGCACAGGAACTCTGGGCTGTGGGGCTCCACCTGGCCCAGCTGCACAAGCACAGGGAAACAGCACAAGGAAACACTTCTCATCAAGGAAATTATCACCTCTCCAAATGGAGAGGCAAAAGCTCAACTACATCAAAGGAGTCACGGTGCTACACCCATATATTCAATGGAAGGGTTCCTATTGACACCTGTGGAATGGGTCAGATGCAGAAAGAGGAGGAAAGTAATTTTTATTCATGTGTGAGACATGAAACTACAGACAGGCTTTCCCAAGCTGGCTAACAAGATCACAGATTCATTTCTTTGCCAAATCCATTTTACTAGGTGGAATGGAAGACATTAAAACTAACCCTTTACTTCAAAACTTGTGAAAAAGAAAGCTTTTCTTTTCTGGAAGCCAAACTCTGAAGTTCCCACTTGAAGACTGCAGGTTTGTAGAATTTATGCAAACTTTCCTGATCCTTTTTTTCAAATTTCAAAAGGCCTAAATTGAAAGTCACTATTTTTTTCTTTCCAGGCTGTCATTAATGTGAGCAGGAGAGTTCAAAGCGGAGTAGATCATAACAACTGACACAAAATACACAAGATTTCATAGAAAAGGGTCAATCTTTTTATGAGTTCCTGAAAGCTCCTATTTAACAGCAACAGAGAAAGAAAGGCTACCTTGTCCTTCACAACACAGTTGAGTTCTTTCTGCAGCTCCAACACCAGCTTCTCAGAGACCGCCAACTTCTCAGCCATCTCCATGACTTTGTTTTGCAGCATTGTGTTCTCCTACAGACAAAAGGGAGTAGATTCACTTGATGTTGTGGGTGCTCACAATCCATGTCATGGCAAGGGAACAAGCTCTTTACTAAATTCAATAGTATGGATATGGCTGATTATTTTTCTGCATAAAACTCCTGTCTTTCCCAGCAAAAGCAGTACAAACCATCTCTGTCACCACCTCTGCTTTGCTTCCTCTGAAGAAGTAAAGATGTTTCACTCATGGCAGTTTTACTTACCTGCATCACATGGTTCACTCTCCCTTGCAGACTGGCCTCTTTGCCCTGGAGGAACTTTGTATCAGCATCCAGCTTCACTTGGTGATCAACTGCTTGCTGCAAAAGTAGTTCTTTTACCTCTATTTCTGCCTGAACATCCCTGGGGAAAAAACACAACATGGTACACGTTCTCAGATGGTCATGTGGTCCAGACTGCGCCTCTCACCACGCACAAAGCAGAAGATGAGAGCTTGGTTGGAGGGATGCTGGGACTGTGGGTGGGGGCAGGTCTTCAGGGACTTCTCTGCCACTGACACAATGGCAAAACAAGGAGATTCATAAAGGGATACTAAGACAGAAGGGAGAGGCTGTGGGCACCCACAGCAAAACCATTTTCCCTGCCCCACCAAAAGGACCTCTCCTACCTGAGCTCGCTCTGGGTGTGCTTGAGAGCGACGTACTGTTCTTCCAACTCCCTGTCAAGCTGCAGGCAGCGTCTCTCTACTTTCTCCAAGTCCAGCCTCGCCTTGTCCCTCTCCCTGGCGATCTGCCTCACCTGGATCCTGTAGGCACAGCGAGCAGTGTATTAAGAGACATCTCATGCACCACACAGAAGGGCCCTCCTCACAGGGGCAGCACTCTTACCTGAGGCACTGCAGTTTGTGTCCATAGGAGCTGACAGCTGCATGCTGAAGCCCGCTCCTGGAGACCATCAGTGTGTTGTCCAAAGGTGCAGGCAGCTCTGCCAGGCTCATTTGCTCCTCCGTGCTGCTACTCAGCCTCTGTAAGGACAGCACAGACTGAAATAACCTTCCCCTTCTTCTAACAGTGCCAACAGGACTTCTGTCATGACACCATCTGACTACCCTCCAGTCTCTCAGAGATCCACCCCCATCTTACAGATAGGCTGAGATCACATCTAACCCCGATTTTCCCCAGTCCTGGTGTGGGCAAACCCTGCCACTCCATCATGAACCTGATTGCAAGCCCTTCTTTCACCCTGGATGGCTGCTTGCTGAAAGGCCTTGCTGCCTTCACCCACCACCACTGGACAAGGCAGCACCACAGACCTTGAGGATCTTCTCTAAGTAATTCCAGGGCTCAGATGGCAATGACAAGTTCAGGCTTGACAAATCCAGTACTGTTGCCAGTGCTGGAGAAGAGATGTGAGCATGTGCAGCTTGACTGGAAGGATAGACTGCTTCCCAGCGCACCCTCCTCTGACACTGAGGAAAAAAGCAGCTGAGGTAAGTCAGTGGGGCAAAACTGGCAGAGAAAAACTGACAGCTTACGATGCTGAAAGGAAACTCCAGGGACTCCATCAATATTGGAGAACGTTCTAAAAACAACCCCAAGCTGCCAGGAGGGAGATGTTCTGAGCTGCCCTTAAGGCAGACACAGGGAGCAGGATGACAGGCAGAGACCATACACTTCGGTCTCCCTACTGACCCATGAAATTCAGTATCCACAGAAAGAACAACACAGAAAGTTATATAGTGCCAGAGGGTCTTGTGAAAACTGTCACATAGGGACTGCCAGCCAATATTTTGTTTGATCTAGAAGCTAAAATTGAGTTGAGGTCAGCTTCAAAGGTAAATGACATTCAGCCAAGCTGAACCAAAAAGGTGAACCCAGAAAGCTGATACGGAACTGCTAACACCTCCAACAGCACCAATTTCATACCAGGTTTGGAGGAAGCCTAGCCTCAAAGAACTGGTACCTCAGAGTCTTAAGCCAAAAGGACCTGAAACAACTTTTTTCTTTTTTTTTCCTTTTTTCTTTCTTTTCTCAGAGCTGTTTTGCCCAGGATGGAGCTGTCCTGGCTGTCAGGGTAATCAGCGATTCACTCCTACCTCAGTGCATTAAAGCACAGTTACTTCAAAAGCATTTGCAAACGCCTTGCCAGTCCCTGGAATCAAAAGCACTATGGAGAAAGAAGTATTTTACATCAAACAAAGAACATGTGGATGAAGCACACTTCACGCACTATAAAGGGGACAACCTGAGTCACAAGAGGTGGAGAGATGTCAGCACTTCTGCAGCCAACGAATTGGGGCGATCTTTTGCTCTACTAGGATATGGATCCCTCTACCTCCCACAAAAAGACGAGGCTCAACATCTCTCTTTTGTTCTGTATGACCATCCCACTCCACCTGCATAGGGTTTGCTCCTACTCAGGCAGCTCCCACAGGAGTCTTTTGGTCACAATGCAGTGGGTGAATCCCAGGCCATATCCAAAAACAAGCAGAAAACTCTCCCCATGTCACCACCCTCAAATGCCCAACTAATGTCCATTAAATCACCCCCTTGTGAAACGAAACATCTTGGCCTGAATTGTTCTCAGTAAAACCCATTCTTTAGCCTCCTTTTTGTGGGGAAACAGAGAGGAACCTTTCTAAGTGTGAGGGCTGGATCTGTGTCTGGATTCCCTGCAGGACGCTGCAGGAATATCAAACACAAATGAATTATCCTGTGTAAGGAAATAGCAATAACTTATGTCTCCTAATCCAAAGTTACTGTAAATCACCACCAAGGAGCTGTAGATCAAGACCACCAACCAGGATCCTTTTTACAAAGAAATCTTTCTGCCTTTCAGCTGACCCCATGAAGTGCTGACAGTCTTGGCTGCTTGAGAGACATTGACATACCTTGGGAAAGGTGGTCATGTGGCTGAACAAACCAAACTGCAACTCCTCAAAGCTCACCCTTCCATCTCCAGTCTGCTCCACTTTAGTGAATAAATTTTGGAGTTCCTAAAAAAATGAATGCAAGAGAAAAGAAGCTCACCAGCTGCAGGAGCATAGTTCAAAGCATCCAAACAGCTTCTTAAAATAAATCCTATCTTTTTTACAGTGCAAATGGAACACAATTTAAAAAACTGTTTTTGAAAATCAATGCTGTTCTATTTCCATGCACACAGAAAGAAATAAACTTCTTTCTACAAAGTCTGAATTGTGAACCCTGCTGGTGGATGCAGACAGGTATAAAAACCACTTGAATCCTACTTCAGGTTTGGGAGAGAAGTGGGATTAAGGCCTCAAGACCCTGAAAAGATACAATTGCCCTGTAATTTCATTTTTGAAATGGCAGACTATTCACAGACACACACAGCAAAAGAACAAAATACAATGGGAACAAGCTGCAACAAGTGAAATTTCAACTGACCATAAGGCAGAAAATTTTTCCTCCTGACTGCACTGCAACCCTGGGACAGGCTCAGAGAAGCTGTGCAGTCTCCATCCTGGCAGATACTCAAACGTAGACTAGACAAGACCTGAGCAACCTGGTCTAGCCTGAAAGTCAGACCTGCTGTGAGAAGGACTAGCCCAGATGCCTCCAAAGTTCCCTTCCCACCTAACTCTGCCTCGGTCAGATACCACAGACCAGTTCCTCTCCAAGTGAAGCCACCCATGTCCCCAGGAAAATGCAGCCATGCTGAGGTATGCCAGATCAGGATCAGTGCCTGCAGCCTAGAAGAGGCAAAGCTTACTTTTGACAGCCACCTCCTTTGACTCTACAGATTCACTGCCCAGAACTCACTGGCCATACCTCTCTCAACAAGCTGGCTCCCAGTCTTTCCCTGCTCACTTCCTTCCTCAGCTCCCTCAGCCAAACGCTGGCTGAGGAAAGCCTCTCCTCCTACACCTACCTCCTCTGGGAGGGTCTGGACTTGAGCCTCAGCCACGTCCAAGGAAGGGCTGGGCACCTGCCAGGAGCTGCAGATTAGGTCAGGCTTCCAGATGAAATCACAGCACACATCAACAACCTAAAAATAGCCTCCCCACAACTATTTGTGAAACAACACTGCGAGAACCAAGCTCCCTGTATCTGTATTCAGCCCTGTAAGGACAATGGAAGAGCACAGACAATGTCACCAGCACAAGGACAATGGGGACCGAGCAGTGTGACTCCCCCGTCATAAACTCAATCCAGCCACGTTAACCTCCAACCATGCCACCCTCCTACATACCCCCCCAAATTCCAGAGGATCTGTACCACGTCCTCTCCTGATGGCTTGACAATATATTACGCACAGGGAGGTGGGAGGCCATCCTACCTTGTGCCCCCAGTGTCACGTTCACAAGAACTTTCAGCCTCTTTCTTTGCCTTCAGGCTCCGTAATAATAAAAATTAGGAAAGAGCATTGGTCATTTTGCTCCAAGGCAGGGGTCACACACCCCAAACCTGCTGGATCTGCTCAAACATGCAGCTCCTGACACATCTGCTTACAACCAGAATGGTAACACTCCATGTGTAGCACCCAGCCTGACTCACTCAGGCACCCTCATACACAGAAATACTTGTGATTTTGTAACAATTTCATTCTACCATGTCATTTTAGCTCACTACTCAGAAGAGTGCCATGCCAAGCAGGAGAGAGCGTCTTCCCACAAAAGTTAAGGGTTTGTTCAGAGACCAGCCAGGTATCCAGGATACCCATAACAGGAGGACAGTTAAATCTGCCTTCTGTTCAAAGAAGAACACTGGAGGAGAAGGAGAAAAAGGGGAAAAGATGGAAAATCTAAATCCTGCTGAAATCCCAGATGGGAATGGACCATAAGGGGTGCAGCATGCCTGCATACAAAACCACTGCCCCAAAAGCAAACCCAGAGAGCCAGCACTGTGAAAACTGGATCCCTCTTGCTCACATGACATGAACAGGGGAATGGAGAGGGCACTGGCTGATGAAAGGCAGGGCAAAGCATGAGTCCTTCTCCTTTGCTCTCTGTTGAGAGCCTCTAAATCTCATTCAACTGCCTGGTCTGAGCTCAGCTTTCCAAATTAACCCTCGTTTTGACATCCCTGGGCTTGCCTAAAAGGTGATAGGGTCTGACAGCCTGTCCATCCTCCCTTTGCAAATTGCCTGGGGTCTTCCTGTGTCTGCACAGTGCGTTTGTACACGTTTGACAGGCTGTACATACAGATTTAGGGCTTTCCAGGAGGGTCACATCACCATGCAACCTGAGATTAAGGCCACCATTTCATCTGGGAGCCACAAGTTAAGCAGGGAATCAACCCCGTGTTCCTCATGCGTAACCCTGACTTCCTTTTTCACGGTGTTTAAAGCAGGATCTACAGCTTCACGCGAGGCGAAGAGGCCGTGCAGGCCGCGGGGTCAGCAGACAGCCCACAGCACACTCTGCAGAGACGTAGCTGTTCTTGTAGGAAGCGTGCCACGCCTCAGCGGGAGCGATGGCTCCCTCCACACTTGCACAGGCCAGCACGGCACGGTACAGCCCCCCTCTCCAGGGGCTGCGGCGACCAAGGCCTAGGCCGTACCGGCTCCGCCACCCCCTGCGCTCACTCACCGCGCCGCCGCGCATGCGGATGCC